>NC_133665.1:63826670-64126670 GCF_037893015.1 Macrotis lagotis
ACCTTGAATGTCTTACTATTTCACTCTGAACCTGTTTCCTTCTCAAAAGTTTGACTTGGTCTCTAAGACCACTAACTTAGAGGTAAGACAAAGCATTTTTCACCCTCAAAGAGAGGGCACAGGATGAAGAGAAAGTCCTTTATCTCCTCTCCATCTTCAACCCCAAAGACATAGACACAGCATATAGTATAGAAGAGAGAATTGGATTTAGAGTCAGAAGAATTGGTTTTGAATCCCACTTGGGCAAAATGTGAACCTCAGTTTCCTCATCTTTAAAAGTGGGAGATTGGAAACCTTTATTTCAAAGATCTTTTCTAATTCTAATTCCTGTAATTCTAAAGAGGGGATGGTGGTCAGAGAAAACCATTTCTTTTTAATTTCACTTTCAGAGAGCTTGTGTAAAGTAAAAGAGCAATAACAGCAATGTGGAGAATCTTCAGAATAACTTGTTTTTTTCCTTCTCACTGGAGTGACCATGAAAAGTGGTTGGGAGGAAAGGGAGTGGTAGAGGACAACACAAAGGACTTGAAGCTGGAAGAAAAAAATAGAAATAACTAGCTTAATTCCCCTGTTTTACAGATAGGGAAATCGAGGCTCACAGAAGGAATATGACTTATCTAGAGATCACAAAGCAAATATTCTACATGCCCAGGATAACTACCCTGGCTGGCCCTCTCATCACAAGTGCTGGGCTGAGCTGGGTTGGCCGAAGACTCTTTTGAGAACAAATCTATGTTTAAACCTGTCTCCTGAGTCAGAGCAAAGAGAATTTTAAAGGAGGGCTCAGCCCCAGTGAGCAGGCATGTCAGGCAGAATTATGCATCTAATAACAGACAAGAGCAGTCCCTGTGGGGAAGGGAACAAGAGAGAGGGAAAGCAGGAGGCGGATCCAACAAATATACAAATGCCTGAACAGGTGGCTCAGAGCTTGAGCTTAGAGCCCTCAGCTCCCACCCTACCCATCTCCCCGGGCAGCCTCTGGGGGCGCTGCAGCCTGCTAAGCACACATTTCTCAGGCAAGCTTAATTGATTTCATGACTAGGAACAGTGTTTTTCCCCAGCCACATGCTGAGTCCTAGTCAAAAACATTTGTACCAACATCCATTTTTAATGCTGTGTATGCCAAATGTTGTCACAAAAGGCAGTGGTGAACATGCTACTAATTTACTCACTGGGAACAGAATGCACATATCTAAACACTGGTGTCTCACTGGTTTATTAGAGAGAGGGAAGGAAAACACCTTAGTATATTTGCATAGCCACTGGCCACAAGAAACATTGTAATACAATGAGGAGAAAAGCAACCAAATTTGTTAGTACCACGGACAGTTCTCTTTACCCCTCTGAATTTTGTTTCTTCCAAGCTTATGAAGTGTTTGCCTTAGCTAATATCCAAAATCTGGTCCTGGTTCACAGGCAATACTAAAGAATTTATGTCCTCTAGAAAATCAACCCTTCTGCCTGCATGTTGCTGTTCACTAGGGAAAAAAATAAAATAAGATAAAACAAAATAAATGCCTTCTTTATCACACATGTACATACCTATGGACCATGAATAGTGATGTTTTCTGGGGGTAATTGGGGAATGGGAGCAGCAGAATGGTGCATTTTTAAAAAATAAAAATTTTAAATCTGTTCTTAGATATTACTGCCTCCCTTGTTTGTGCCAGAATTTCTCACTTCAACCAAAGATCTAAAAGCTATCTGGGGTCCAAGGCATGTGTTGCAGCAAGCATACACTCAAACTGCCCAATTGATATCTCCCCATTGATGTTCCTCTTATTAGATTCTCTCAAAATAAAACATAAAATCAAGAATAGCAAAAAAAAATGACAAGAACATACCTTACTTCCAACCCTCTCACATAAACATGTATACCACTCCTAAAAATTCTCTCATTTATGTGAGAGTACGTATCTACAGGCAACATCTATGACCAATAAATATATGTAAGAATGCACTCATAGTGAATGTGGGCTCAATTTCTTCATTCACATGTTTACAAGGTGAACCTGGGCAAGTTATTTTTTAGCCCTCACATATTCAATTTGCTAATCTGTAAAATGGGAGCAAGAGTTAGGAGCCCACCTCACAGGACTATCAAAATTCAATGGAATAATGCATGTATAGAGCTGTGCAAGCCTTGAAATGAAATTTGAAAGCCCAATGTTATTGTTATTATTACTGCCTCTAGTTTCAATTTTGTATTTGTTCACTGTGTGATGACCTTGAGGAAGTTGTCTCCTCTCCCTCTCTAGTTTGTTGATATAACTGGAGACTTGGACTAACTTGTCTCTAAAGTCCCTTCCATTTCTAACGTTATAAGAGCTTAGGAGCCTATGAGCACACAGATGATATAAAAACCAAAGTAACCTCTAGCCTGTACTGCTAAGTCCGCCAGCCAAAAGGAAGCAACGGTGAATATATGATTTTTTCACTGTGAGTACATCTGAAAAAAGTGGCATTAGGCCCTCTGGCTTTAGTTAGGAATATTTGGCTAGCCAAAATAATGAAACTGGAAAGAAAACTAAAGACTAGAGTTTCCAGTGATACAGGGTCTCTGGTGGTCTGTGATTGACTAAGCAAGATGTCCTTGAAGGTATAGCTTAATCTCTCTGGATCTATTTCTACATATGTAAAATAAGAGAATATACTCCATAAGACATCTGAGATGTTCTCTAAGACCACTTACATCCTTTGAGTTAGGTCTTTAAGACCATTCCTGTTGCTAGTAAACTATTTCTAGGTCCCCACAATTCTTAAACTCTTCTAGGATTTAACATGATTCATTTTTTCAAGACTGATTCTTTCTCTCCTATCTCTTTCTCTCACTCTTCTTTCTTCCAATTTCTCTCTCTCTCTCTCTCTCTCTCTCTCTCTCTCTCTCTCTCTCTCTCTCTCTCTCTCTCTCTGAATAATTCTTAGGAATTCTAGTGTTTCTCACCTTCAGAACTTAACCATGTTATTACCAGACTTAGTGGAAACATTTAATTGGTCTGCATTGACCCCACTGCAGTTCCAAATTCTCAGTTCAGGGAATCCACCAGCACCAACCAACCTACCCAGAAACAAGGAATTATATGTGTGCACCAGCCTGCTCAGCAGCCCAAACCCAAGTCACAAGAACAGCTGACCACATTGTCAGAGATCATATGACACTCAGAATTTCTGTACAAAGCTTTTCCACCTCAGTGGATTTAGAGAATGTTTGGGGAACTTTGCGCAAATTCAGTCTGGAATCAAAACTTTTTTCCTTCCATTTATCACCAAGATGTAGCATGGTAGGCATCCAAATTTGGGGATAAAAAATTCTAATTCTTCTTTCCAGATGTCTGCTTCAAAAAGAACAATTTTCCTCTCCTTCCTTTCCTCTGCTGCCTTCTTTCCTCAGAACCAATTGCAGGGTATTTTGGAAGTTTGATGCCTTTATATCAAGATCTCTTCCCCTAAATAGAGATGAAAATATTATGTCTGCGAGGGCACCTCCCATGCTCCCATGTTGACTTGCTGTCTCCTCTGTGTCTCAGTGTAGTTAGGTGTCTGGAGCAAATCATCACTCCAACCTTTTCTTAAGAGACAGTATCAAATTTCACTCTTCCTATATCTTCTCCTCTATCTTTGTCCAAAATAAATGTGAAAAAAAATCACCTGTTTCTGAGATGGAAGATCAATCATTCCCTGACTCACAAAAACCAGAATTCTGAGTAGTAAAGGCTACAGATTTCTGTAATAACTTGTTTTTGATCTTGTTCCTAGAAGCCATATACTCATTTAAACAGAGGAAGATAGAAATAAAAATTGACAATCATAGACTTAAAGTTGAAAGGCAACTAGTAGGTCAAATTCTCACCTTTTATAAGTGAGGAAGAGATTTGGAGAGATTAAGTGAATTGCCCCCAAATACCTAATAAACTAATAGAGCTATGTTCAAATCCGGGTCCTCTGATTTCAAATCAAGGTACTTTCCTCTGTACTATGTTGCAACCATCTTCAAAATGACCTCTCTATACCCCATTTTGTGTATTTTATGTATATATTATTTATTATGCACTGTTTTGAAATCCCCTCCCAAACCCTGATAGTATTTTGGAAAGCAATGGAATTGTATAGCATATTGGAAATACATGTTGGTATTATAGTGTATTGAATGCAATAGCTTTGGAGTCTGTGAATGAGTTTGAATCTCAGTTCTTTTAGTGAGTTGTTGTAACCCTAACATTCTCAAGGCAAGTGGTATAATTAAAAAAAAAACAAAGAATTCAGAGTCAAGAGATCTGATTCTGAATTCTGGTTCTTATAATTTTGCATTTCACCTTAATTATGAAACTAAACATCCCTGGGATTATTTTCTCCTCTTTAAAATAAGGAATTTGGAGCAAATGATCTTGGAGGAAACATTCACCTCTAAATCTTTGATTCTATGACTTATTCAGATAGACCTCCCCTCTTTATCAAAAGATAAATCCTAGATGGAATCTTCTTCTAGATGGAATCTCTCTAAACTGTAGTTTCTTTATCTATTTAAAGAGAATAGTAATAACTATATTATTCCTCTGTTTTTCTTGCTGAAAAGACAGCACTATTCTCTTTTAAATTTTAATTTTTTATTTATTTTTGAATTTTACAATTTTTCCCCTAATCTTACTTCCCTCCTCCCAATCCCCATAGAAGTCAGTCTATTAGACTTTATGTTGTGTCCATGCTATATATTGATCTAAATTGTGTTGAGAGAGAAATCATATCCTTAAAGGAAAAAAATAAAATATAATAAATAGAAAAATTACATAATAAATTTTTTTAATTAGAGGCAATAGTCTTTGATCTTTGTTCAAACTCCACAGTTCTTTCTCTGGATACACATGGTATTCTCTGTAACAGATACCCCAGAATTGTCCCTGATTGTTTCACTGATGGAACAAGCAAGTCCATTAAGATTGATCATCACCCCCATGTTACTGTTGTGCTGCACAGTGTTCTTCTGGTTCTGCTCATCTCACTCAGCTTCAGTTCATGCAGATCCTTCCAGGCTTCCCTGAATTCAATTCCCATTCCTCCTGGTTTCCAATAGAACAATAGTGTTCCATAATGTACATATATCACAATTTGTTCAGCCATTCCCCCAGTTGATGGACACTCACTCAATTCCCAATTCTTTGCCACCACAAAGAGGACTGATATGAATATTTCTGTACAAGTGATGCTTTTACCCTTTTTCATGATCTCTTCAGTGTATAAACCCAGTAGTGGTATTGCTGAATCAAAGGATATACACATTTTTATTGCCCTTTGAGCATAATTCCAAATTGCTCTCCAGAAAGGAGAGCAATGTATTAGTGTCCCAGATTTCCCATATCCCTCCCAACATTGATCATTTTCCTTTCTGGTCATATTGGCCAGTCTGAGAAGCATGAGGTGGTACCTCAGAGATGCTTTAATTTGAATTTCTTTAATAAGTAATGATTTAGAGTAATTTTTCATATGACGCAGGATCGCTTTGATTTCTTCTTCTGTAAATTGCCCTTGCATATCCTTTGACCATTTGTCAATTGGGGAATGGCTTGTTTTTTTATAAATTTGACTCAGTTCTCTATATATTTTTTAAATGAGTCCTTTGTCAGAAATACTAGTTATAAAAATTGTTTCCCAAATTGCTACATTTCTTTTAATCTTAGTTACAGTGGTCTAAGACAGCACTTTTCAACTTTTAATTGCTATATTGTTCTATCATTACAAACACTGTTGGGTATTTCCTTATGATCTTAAGCAAGTAAGTCTCTAATGTTCACTAGGCCCTTCTCTCTTCCTCTATAAAATGGCAGTGTGAAGTGGAAAAGGGTGGGACAGTTTGGAATTACATGACCTCCTAAGGTCCTTTCCATGTCTAAATCTTTTAAATCTATGTTCCAACAAGGGGTTTCCTAATCTAATTCTTCCTACCCATTCCTGTCCCTCTCAACATTCTCAATCCCAGGATGTTGTTAGATTCCCTTGTGTTCCCTAAAAAGTCCTCACAATCTGTCTCCTGAGGTGCGACTGCCGAGAAATAGTTTGATATTTGATTTTTATTGACTCTAACCCAAATTATTTAACTTTAAATGTGCTGTTTTCAAAGACAGAATGGAAAGAAATACAGTCCATTGCCCACCACACTAGACAAATCGTCCAAAATACTGGTAGCCCTGAAGAAAACTGTTCTTGGAATTACAGATGTAAAATTAACCTTTACATACATTCTGCAGAGAAGAGAAGCCCAGACACAGGAGACAGGACTGGGAAATGAAAAAAGAATATTCTTCCCCAGTGTACAAAAAGAAAACAGAAAAGGCCAAAGGAATCTATCCCACAGGCAGGCATCAGGAGGTGTTAGAATAACTACAAGACCTCCTTTTTTTCCTAACACCTTTCATCTCAAAGCACTTTACACTGAACTCTTTTCACTTATATCTGAAATGTTGCCACCTCAGAGATAGAATGTAACAGCCATTTAGCACTAATATCATGCCTTCCAGCATCTTCATTTTCTTCTTGTTAAAGACCTCCACTGAAAGGGATTTCATATATAGCCTTCTTTGGAAACTCGTTGAGCATTAGCCTTGGACTTGATATACATGAATTTTAATTCTTATTTTTGCCATTTACTGACTGCAAAACTTTGAGTACATCATCAGACCTAATTTTTTTCATCTGTAAAATGGGAGTGATATTATTTCACTACCTGCCTTATAAGATTGATCTTTACTTTTTAGAAAAGTATAACATAAATGTGATTTGTTATTGCTGTCTTTTGATATTAAACAGTCCTTTCTTTTCCCTATCTTACATTACACTTAGTATAGCTAAAGGCTGTAACCATCTTCAGCAGATAAAAAAGAACAACTATTCTACTAAAGAGGGGAATACAAATCTTAAGAGTTTTCCATTTTTAAAGGATCTTAGAAATCATTTAGTCTAACGCCTCATTTTATTGATGAGGAAACTTAAACCCAGCCAAAAAGTGATATTTTCTAAGATAATTTTCTAAGATAGTTCAGCTAGTAAAGGTCAGTTAAGTTTCAAATCCAGGTAACTTTGTTCCAAGTATGACATTCTTTACAATTCACTGTGCTGACTCCTTACATCAAAGATCCTACTTACTCTTACTCTGGTCTACAATATAATATGACAAGGAAAGATGGTGAAAGTAAGAGTGAGATGAGCAAAATTAGGAATCAAGGCAAAGAAAAAGGCAAAATACAGCAAGAAACTTAAGAATAATAGATAATATTCAGCTAGAAGACAAGGGAGACTAATAAATGGCACCAGAATTGAGCCATGAAAGAGGGAAAGAATTTGAACAATTGGAAATAAAATTATAGTCCATTCTAAGCAAAAAGAGATATTGTGGATAAAGACAGAAAGGGTAGAGAAGACTGGATGTGACTGAAGAATAGGGTGTTAAGAGAGTAAATGGAGTAACAGTGTAAAAAAGACTATATAGGAAAATAGAGCAATATTGCAAATGTCCTTGAATGATAGACAGAGGTTTGTTTATTGTTTTGTAAGAAATAGAGAGACCCTGAAGGTTTTTGGACAAGGGTCATGGTTAGTCCTGTGCTTTGAGATTATGACTCAGGTAGGTGAGTGAAAGACATACTAACTGTGAGAGAAACTGGAGGCAGGGTGATACTATGATTGACTTTTTTCAGAAACTTGGAATTTTCAAGTCCTGGGAACAGTCCTTTAGCCATAAAGGAAGAGAAGAAGGGAAATAAAATGTACATAGATTAGACATGTTTTCCTTTGTCTTATCACAATAACCTTTATAGTTCATGGAATGTGACTCTTTCATCATTATTCAGTCAATCATTTTTAACAATATTACAAATCATCATTTGTGCAGCTCAAATTGAAAAGGAGCTACAGGAGCATCAAGGTGGCACAGTAAATAAAACATCAGCCCAGGAGTCAGGAGGACTTGAATTCAAATCTGACCTCAGACACTTAATAATTAAGCTAGCTGAGTGACCTTGGGCAAGTCACTTAACCCCATTGCCTTGTAAAAAAAAGAAAAGGAACCACACAAAAATACTAGTGATGTTCTTGGCTCTGAATGAATTGAACAACCACATTGAACTGTGTGTGAGGAAGGTGCTATTACAAACTTAATGGAATTAATAGAAAGAAAAGGAGAGAGGGGGTGAGGTAGGGTAGTAAGGAGGAGGTAGTAGAGGGAGAGAGATGAAAGAAGGGAGTAGAAAGAAATGAGAGAGTGAGAGGGAAGAGGGGATAATAAAGTGTGTTTTGAGGGAAATAGAGAAAAGAAATATCAGAGGGACAGAAAAATTAGAGAAAAGGACAAAAAAAAGGAACAGAGAAAAGAAGAGAAAGGAAGGTGAAGAGGGGGTAGGGAGAAAGATACCTAATAGGAGAGAGAAGAAAAAAGGGACAGAAAAGGAGATGATGAAAAAGGGGAAATGAATGGCATTCATATGGAGAAGGAAAAAGACAAATGGTAGAAGGGTACACCAGAGAGTACAATTATATCCAATCAAATTCTCAGGAAAGGCCTTGAACCAGAAGCAAGAACAGACTAGCTCTTTCCCCAGTGAGGGACAAAAGCATCAGGCTTAGCTGAGGGAGAGGAATTGTTTCTAATTTCTGTAAGTGTCACTGGGCCACTAATAAGAGTAGGCTAAGGCAAAGATTTCAAGGCACTAAAAGAGAAAAGGGAGATTTGAAGGCCACTTGAGTGTAATGGCCCTGATGGATCAGCAGGTCCACTCACTCCCATTCCGCTATGTCAGCAGGGCCCAGCCTGATTTCTCATTGGTGACCTAATGTCCAGAAGGATGGATAACATTGAGTGAGGCAATCAGAGCAAAGGTGTACATGAGAGAAAGAACATCTTGACCCATATCAAGGGCAAATTCATTTCTATGCAAATTCTCATCTCCCTAAATATCTCATAAAAAGGATCAGGAAGAAATGGTTGCAAAAGTTTCATAGGTCCGAATTTTCTCTGAATGAGGGAATATGGTAATCATACTAGGGCAGAAATTAGAAACTTCATAAGATGATTCATTTATCCAATTCAACTAGCATTTACTAAGGACTATGTATTGTTCTTAATTAACATGGTCCTGGGTAGTACAAGTAAGAGAAAAATAAAATCCTTGCTTTTATGGAGCTACCATATGAGGCATGGAAATAAGGTATATTCAGAAATAAATATCCTAGAACTTAGATTATAAATACATGAGAGGTATAGAAAGTGTTACCTATTAGAATATAAGCTCCAAAAGGACAATAACTTTCTCTTTTATACTTTATATTCCCATAGCCTAGCATTTGGCATATAACTTTTCATAGAACCTTATTAACTGATGTTTATTGAGCATCTGCTATATATAAACCACTGTTACAGAAATTAAGGATATAGAAAGAAATTAGGAAAATATCATTCCTTATCCCCAAGAAAGGCAGCTTGAAGTTCAACAGCTGAGATGTCAAGGATCATAATGCATACACAAATAAGGAGGCAGTTAGGTTATGGCAATTTTGTAGTACTGGATTTGGAATCAAAAAGACTTGCATTTAAATCCCACCTCAGACACTTAGCTATATGATCCTAGGCAAATTGACACCCAGGTTCCTTATCTGTGAAAGGAAAATAATAATAAATCCCTACCCCAAGTGTTATTGTTAGCATCACATGAGATAACATATATAACATGCCTTGCAAACTTTATAACACTATAGGAAATGCTAGACTCTATAAATAAATATAAATGAATAAACATATTAAATGGTTGGATGTAATAAGGGAGAAAGAAGAGCTATAGACAAAGTACTTAAGAAAAATTTAAAGAAGAGAAAACTTCCAACTGGGAAGGATCAGGGAAGACTTTGTGGAAGAAGTAGTCCAAGAACAGCACCTTATAGGATTTTAACAGATTTTAGAGAAAACCAGATACACAGTCTTTAGAAACTTAGGTTAGGTTATAGTTTAGGTTAGATTAGGCTGACCAGAGGAAAACGTTTCTTTAATTTACAGAACATTCTAAATATAAATAAGTAGAATAAAAGTGAATCTTTCTTGATCTTGAGAATATTCTTGGTTTCACTGAGAGTGAAAGCTAATCTTTTCTTGAAGACTTCCAGTAAAATAGAAGATTTAGTGACAGATTAGAAATGGGGATGAGTGCATGAGTAATCAAGAATGATGCTGAGGGCATGAACCCATTGGTCGAGTGCTGATTTCAAAAGCCAAGAAAATAAATTTCATCTCTCTTCCACATATTTGATCTGTCCTTCAAATACTTGCAGAAAGCCACCATGTCAATCAATCAATCAAAATTAATCATCAAGCATTTATAAGTTATCTACTATATTCCAAACACACTGTTCTGGTCCTTGAAAATATAAAGAAAAGATGAAATAATACTTGTTCCTAAGAAACTTATATATGTGTATATATATGTAGCGAGAGAGAGACCTATATCTATCATCTATCTATCTAACTATCTATCTATCTTAATTTCTAATTATCTAGACAGAATAGAAATTAATTGATGGGGGACACTAGCTGCTGTAGACATCAGGAAATGTTTTATGTAGAAGGTGTTATTTCTGATTTGACTTATCTTCAAGTTATAGAACCTCAATTTCCTTCAACAAATTGTCATATAGCTTTATTTCCAGTTTTCTCAACATCATTCTCATTCCCATGATGTTATGAAAATCCCCCACCCCTGCCCAATATCTTTGACTGTACAGTTGAGATTATCAGCTGGTTCAAGAAAGGTAAGAATAAATTGTATCATTCCTGTAGCATGTCTGGAATCACAATTCTGTTGTGTCCCAGACATTATTGTATCATAAAGGAGAAGCAGAGTGACTGTGCTCCCAAAGGGCATCTTGACTTCAATCCAGTCTCCAAGTAGCTTTAGACCTGGAAACAAATTTATTCTCCATCTTTATGGAGCAACTACTGGTAATCATCATATATTATGGAGAGCTGCAAGGGATCTGTGAGATCTCATGAATCAAAACCTTTTCTTCCTTTTAATGTGAAGGAATCTGAATCCCAGAGAAGTTTAGTAACATACCCAAGGTGGCACAGTCAGTGTAAGAAAATCTATGACCTTTGATTCCAAATCCAGAATATTTTCCTTTATACCCTATTGCCTTCTGTACTGGAATGCTGCTAATTGCTTGACAACTTCCTTGGCAGTAGGGGTGGGGAGTATGGAGAGTGATGCAGAAAGACAAACTTTTAAGTTTGTTCTGTATTATTAAGACATTTTTAAGTCTAGTCTATATAATCAACAAGATCATAAATCAAGCTTGATTTGCAGCATTTTAGGATTACTGAAGTGTAAATGCTGAAAGTAGAAATTTAACCATCAGCTCTGAATTTGGACTGGTTTCAGTACACCCTTGTTTGTGGTGCCATTTTAATAGTACTTTAAAGTTTTAAAGTAATTTATTTACATTATTTTAATAACAGCAACAACATACATTCACACAACACTTAAAATGTACCAGGAACTGGGTTAAGCCCTTTACCAATTTTTTTTTAGGTTTTTGCAAGGCAAATGGAGTTAAGTGGCTTGCCCAAGGTCACACAGCTAGGTAATTATTAAGTATCTAGTGCCTGATTTGAACTCAGATACTTCTGACTCCAGGGTTAGTGCTCTATCCACTGCACCACATAGCCACCCCCAATATTATTTTTTCAATTTGATCTTCAGGATAACTTTGGGTAGTGTTACGTTTATCGCCATTTTACATTTGAGGAAATTGAAGCAGACAGATGTTACTGATTTGCTCAGTCACATACCTAGTAAGTGTCAGAGGCAGAATTACAACTCAAAGACTCCATACACTTAGATCATCACTCTACCACACAACCTAGCTAGCTTCTAATTGAATCCTTCCCCCCCTTCAAACCCCATCTTGTAACTCCATGAAGTAGATAGGATTGGGATTGTAATCATCATTTGACATTTGACAGAAAAAGGAGGCATAGAGAGGGGGAAATTATATGTTATTTTATATGTTATATGTTATTTTATAGCAATTTAGTATAAGGGTTATGACTGTTACCCAATCTTTCCTGAACTCCACACTTGACATTGAGTTCTGTTGTGTCCCAGACATTTAACAGCCTGAATTTAGTACCTCTGTTGTTTTCCTTTAAAATTTCTGATTTTATATCCTAAATGGATTACTGGATAAATGGGTAGCTAGATGGATGGGAAAAAAAATATTAAAGTTGACTGATATTATCCATAATGTGCTAAAAGAAATGGAAGAGATGTCTCTTATAGATTCCTCACCTTTGAAAGTCCAAAATGTGGAGAGACTGTGTAAAGTCCCCCATTGGAAACCCCATCAGAGATAGAATGCAGATCTACATCATAGGGCTGATCCAAAAGAGCAATCATATCATGAGTATATAAATATAACCTATATCATATTACTTTCTATCATGAGGAAGGGAGATAGAAGAGAGGGAGATAAAAAAAATGGAACCCTAAAGTTTACTAAAATGATAAATTTTTGGACTGCCAGTTAAGGTGGCCGAGAGAACATAGGCACTGTGCTAAAGTCTCCTGGTTTTCCCTCAGAAATAATATGAAAGAAAACTCCCATCAGAAATCCAATGGACAAAACCCAGAAAAAGAAGTTTGGAAAAGAACATCTACCTCAAGGTCTGTCTCTGGGGATCATGAGTGAACCAGAGACCAGACAGCCAGGGGTGGGGGCAGGGTAAGACCAGAGCTAACCTAAGATCAACCACAGAGTCTTTGGCCCTGGGAGTGGAGGTCTGGGGAGCCCCAGTGGTATTGGAGGCCAAGTTCCAGCACAGAGAGTTGCAGAGTGTGAACAGATATCAATCCACTGGGCTCAGGGCCATGAGCTCCATACTTTCAGCAGAGCCCTCTTCCCAGAACACAAACAGCAAGAGCCTCAAAATCTCCCCACCCACCCAGTCCAGACTCAGGTGTGGGCAGCAGAGCTGCCTCAGCTGAATAGAGAGATTAACATTCTTGCCCCAGGACCCAGCCCACATTGTTCAAAGATAATTCAGACCCTGCTGTCCCCAGGTCTAGGGAGAGGGCCTTAAATCAAGGCCACAGACACTCCAGAGAAAGTAACCAACACTTACTACTGACCCACCCACTTGGAGTTACTAAACCCAGTGAGCAAAGCTTCTAGCACCCCCTACTGGCTGATCCACTTAGAGTTACTAAACACAGTGAGCAAAGTCACTAGGGTGTTCAAAGCCAAACCTCTGAGAGTCAGCCCCTCCACCAACACAAGATCCAGGAAAATGAAGAAAGGCCATCAGTAAGAGGGGCCCATTGAAAACTACTTTTAAGACACACATCCTGACTCAGCGAGATCTAGAACTCCTGATGAAAATGTGAATTGTTCTCTAGCCCAGAAAAGCTTCCTAGAAGAAATCAGGAAGGACTTTAAAAATCAATTGGAAATATTGGGGAAAAAAACTCAAGAGAAAGTTAATGGCTTACAAGAGAAAAGTAACATTTTGCAGCAAGAAAACAAATCCTTGGAAAATACAATTGGACAAATAAAAAAAGAAACTGGTTCTATCAAATCTTCAACTGGGCAAAAAGAAAATAATTCTCTCAAAACTAGACTGGGGTAAATGGAAAACTCCTTCAATAATAGAATTGACCAATTGGAAAAGGAGTTGCAAAAGGTAAATGAAGAAAATTCTTCTCTTAAAAAAAGAATGGAATCTGTGGAAACAAATTACTTCATGAGAACAAGAATCTGTTAAAAAAAAACCAAAACTCAAAAGAATAGAATAAAATGTAAAATACCTCATCAGCAAAACCACCAATCTTGAGACTAGAACCAGGAGAGACAACCTAAAAATCATTGGGCATCCTGAAAACATTGAAGAGACAAAAAAGCCTGGATTTAATATTATAGGATTTAGTGATGGGAAAACTGCCCTGATATCATGGAACAGAGGGTAAAATAGTTATTGAAATAATACATAGATCCCCTACAGAAAGGGATCCTAAAATGAAAACACAAAGGAATATTGTGGCCAAAGTTCAGAACTATCACATAAAAGAGAAAATACTGCAAGCAGCCAGAAAGAAACAGTCTAGAAACCAAGGAGCCACAGTAAGGATTACACAGGACCTGGATGCAACAACATTAAGGGATTGCAGGGCCTGGAATGCTATATTCCTAAGAGTAAGGGAGTTTAGAATGCAGCCAAGAATCCACTACCCAGCAAAACTTAGTCTTCTCTTCCAGGGGAAAAGACGGACATTAATGAAATAGGAGACTTCCAACTTTTGCTGATCAAAAGACCAGAGCTAAATAGAAAATTTGGACATGAAACAAGAGATTTGAGAGACACATGGAAGGTTAAAAAATGGTAAAAAAATAATACTGCCATCCAATAAGATGAAATTGGCTATACTCCCAACTGGAAGAAAGATTCTCATAATTCTCGAGAATTGTAACTCAATTAGAGAGAATATATTTAGCCAGAAGTGATAGACACTCAAGACTTATTCATGACTCTGAGATAATGACTTAAAAAAAGATATCTCCTTTTAAAGGGGGAACAGTAAAGATCTGAGAGGATGGTGGATTGAATGGAGTGAATCACATTACAAAAAGAGGTAAAAAGGACCTGTTGCAACAGAAGGGAAGACATGAGGAAGTGAGAACTACCTGAATCTTACTTTCATCAGTTTACACCTAAAGTTAACATACACACATACACTCAGTTAAGTTGAGAATCTTACTTTACCTTTCAAGTATTAAAAGTGGAAAAGGGAGGAGGAGGAGAAAAGAGGAACTAACAGAAGGAAGAAGGGGCAAAAGGAAAGGGGAAAGAAAGGGGAAGGGGTTGAATATAAGGGGGAAAACACATTGAAGGTAGTGATATTCAGAAACAAAATACTGGGGAATACAGATAAAGTTAAAAAGGGGGGAAATACAAACAGAATGAAGATAGCATGGAGGGCAATAAATAATTAGAAATAATAATTTTGAATGTGAATGGAATGAACTCTCCCATAAAATGTAAGTGAATAGTGGACTGGATTAAAAACTAGAATCCTACAATATGCTGCTTACAAGAAACTCATTTGAACATACAGTGTAAAGGTAAAAGTTTGGGAGCTAAATATATTTTGCTTCAGCTGAAGTGAAAAAAGCAGGGGTAGCAATCCTTAACTCAGACAAAGCAGTTGTAAAAATAGATCTCATTAAAAGAAATAAGAAAGGAAACTATATCCTTCTAAAAGGTACCATAGACAATAAATCAATTATGAACCAATTTCAATACAAGTTGTGTATACAGGGGCAGCTAGGTGGCACAGTGGATAGAGCACCAGCCTTGGAGTCAGGAGTACCTGAGTTCAAATCTGGCTTCAGACACTTAATAATTTCCTAGCTGTGTGGATTTGGGCAAGTCATTTAACCCCATTTCCTTGCAAAAAAAACAGCTCAAAAAACTAATTATGCATACACCAAGTATTATAGCATCCAAATTTTTAGAGGTGAAGTAGAATGAATTACAGGTAGACATAGACAGCAAAATTCTACTGGTGGGAGACCTCATCCTCCCACTCTCAGATTTAGATAAATATAACCATAAAATAGACAAGAAGGAAATTAAGGAGGTAAATAGAATTTTAGAAAACCTAGACATAATAGCCCTTTAGAGAAAGTTGAATGGGGATAGAAAGGAATATACTTTTTTTGCAGTACATGGTACTTACACAAAAATTGAAGATGTATTAGGGCATAAAAATCTAATAATCAAGTGCAGAAAGGCAGAAATACTGAATACATCCTTCTCAGATAATAATGCAATAAAAATCACATGCAATAATGGGCCAGGGAGAGATAGACCACTAATTGGAAATTAAGCAACCTCATTTTAAAGAATGAGTGCATCAAACAGCAAATTATAGAAAGAATTAATTATTTTATAGATAATGACAATAATGAAACAACACACCAAAACTTATGGGATACAGCCAAGGCAGTTGTCAGGGGAGATATTATATCTTTAAATGCTTATATGAATAAATTGGAGAAAGAGAAAATCAATGAACTAAACATGCAACTAAAAAAATTAGAGAATGAAAAAATTAAAAAAAAACCAAATACCAAACTAGAAATTGTAAAAATTAAGAGAAATTAATAAAATTGAAATCAAGAAAAGTATTGAATTAATAAATAAAACTAAGAGTTGGTTTTATGAAAAAAACAATAAAATTGATAATCCTCAGGTTAATTTGATTCAAAAAATGAAAGAAGAAAACCAAATTACCAGCATCATAAATGAAAAAGGTAAACTCAGGGGCAGCTAGGTGGAGTAGTGGATAAAGCACCGGTCCTGGAGTCAGGAGTACCTGGGCTCAAATCTGGTCTCAGACACTTAATAATTACCTAGCTGTGTGGCCTTGGGCAAGCCACTTAACCCTGTTTGCCTTGCAAAAACCTAAAAAAGAAAAAAAAAGGTGAACTCACCACTATTGAGGAGAAAATAAAAGTAAAAATGCAGAATTATTTTGCCCAATTGTATGCAAATATATTTGATAAGTTAAATGAAGTGAATTAATATTTACAAAAATACAAGTTGACCAGGTTAAATGACAAGGAAATTATATACCTAAATAATCCTATCTCAGAAAAAGAAATTCAACAAGCTGTTATTGAACTCCCTAAGAAAAAAATCTCCAGGGCCAGGTGGATTCACAAGTGAATTCTATCAAACATTTAAGGAACAATTGGTTCCAATTTCACATAAACTCATTGGCAAAATAGGTAAGGAGAGAATTCTTGCCAAATTCTTTCTATGACACCAATATGGTGCTGATACCTAAACCAAGACAAGTCCAAACCGAGAAAGAAAATTATAGACCTATCTCCATAATGAATATAGATGCAAAAATCTTAAATAAAATCTAACCAAAGCAATTACAACAAGTTATCACTAGTATTATACACTATGACCAAGCAGGTTTTACCCCAGAATGCAGGGTTGGTTAAATATTAGGAAAACTGTTAGTTTAATTAACTATATCAATAACAAACTTATCTAAGAAATAATATGATTATAGCAATAGATCCTGAAAAAGCTTTATCAAAATGCAACACCAATTCTTACTAAAAACCACTACAGAGCACTGGAATAAATGAATTGTTCCTTAGAATAATAATGAGTATCTATCTGAAACCATCAACAAGCATTATATGTAATGGGGATAGGCTAGAGGCATTCCCAATAAGATCATGGGTGAAACAAGGATGCCCATTATCACCACTGCTATTTAATATTGTGTTAACAATGTTAGCTTCAGCAATAAGAGTGGAAAATAAATTGAAAGACATAGAATTGGGAATGAAGAGACAAAACTCTCTTTGCTAATGACAAAATGGTATACCTAGAGAATCCTAATAAATCATCTAAAAAACTGCTAGAAACAATTAGCAACTTATATATAAAATAGAATAAATCATCAGTATATATATATATATATATATATATATATATATATATATATATATATATATATATGTTATAGCAGCAAGAGCTAGAAAGAGAAATCCCATTCAAAATAACCTCAACCTGGCAGTCTACCTGCCAAGGCAGACTCAGAAAGTCTATGAAAACAACAACAAAGCACTTCTCTCAAAAATAAAATCAGATTTAAAAAAAACTGGGCAAATGTCAACTGCTCATGGATAGGCCAGGCTAATATAACAAAAATAACAATTCTACCTAAAATTAAACTACTTACTTAGTGCCCTATCAATCAAAATTCCAAAAAATTACTTTAATGAGTGAGAAAAATTGTAAATAAATTTATATAGAGAAATTAAAAGTCAAGAATTTCCAGGGATTTAATGAAAGAAAAGTGCAAAAGAAGGTGGCTTAGCCCTACCAGATCTAAAATTGTATTATAAAGCATCACTCAATAAAACTGTCTGGTTGTGGCTAAGAAATAGAGTGGTAGATCAGTGGAATAGACTAAATGCAATAGCAGGAAATGATTATAGAAATCTGCTATAATCCAACATTTGGGGGGAAAAAATCTTCTCTTCAATAAAAACTGTTGGAAAAATTGGGAGTTAGTATGACAGAAACTTGAATTAGACCAACACCTCACACCCTATACCAAGGTAGGATCAAAATGGATACAAGATTTAGACATAAAAGACAATATTATAAGCAAACTAGGAGATCAAGGAAGAGTTTACCTATCAGATCTATGGAAAGGGAAGCAGTTTATGACCAAGGAAGAAATGGAGAACATTATTAAAAACAAACTACATAATTTTGATTACATGACATTAAAAAGCTTTTGCACAAACAAAATCACCATAACCAAGATCAAAAGAAATGTAGCAAATTGGAAAGCAATTTTACAACTATTATTGCTGAAAAGGATTCATTTCTAAAATATTTATAGAACTGAGTCAAATTTACAAAAAAAAAATAAGCCTTTGACAAATGGTCAAAGGATATGCAGAGGCAATTTACAGATGAGGAAATCAAAGTGATCCTGCATCATATGAAAAATTGCTCTACATCATTACTTGTTAGAGAAATGCAAATTAAAGCATCTCCGAGGTACCACCTCATATCTCTCAGATTGGTCAATATGACCAGAAAGGACTATGACCAATGTTGGAAGGGATATGGGAAATCTGGGACACTAATGCACTGTTGGTGGAGCTGTGAACTCATTCAATCTTTCTGGAGAGCAATTTGGAATTATGCCCAAAGGGCAATAAAAATGTGCTTACACTTTGATCCAGAAATAGCACTACTGGGTTTATACCCTGAAGAGACATGAAAAAGGGTAGAAATATCACTTGTACAAAAATATTCATAGCAACTCTGTTTGTGGTAGCAAAGAATTGGAAATTGAGTAAATGTCCATCAATTGGGGAATGGCTGAACAAACTGTGGTATATGTACATTATGGAACACTATTGCTCTATTAGAAACCAGGAGAAATGGGAATTCAGAGAAGCCTAGAGGGATTTGCATGAACTGATGCTGAACAAGATGAGCAGAACCAGAAGAACATTGTACACCATAATAACAACATGGGGTCAATGATCAATCTTAATGGACTTGCTCATTTCATAAGTGGGAAAATTTTGGAATATTTATGATGGAGAATACCATCTGTATCCAGAGAAAGAATTGTGTAGTTTGAACAAAGACCAAACACTATACCTTTAATTTAGAAAAAAACATTATTTTATGTAATTTTGCTATCTCTTATATTTCATTTTTTCCCTTAAGGATAGGATTTTTCTCTCATCACATTCAATTTAGATCAATGTATAGCATGGAGACAATGTAAAAATTAAGAGACTGCCTTCTGGGGGGGGGAGGAAGTGAGATTAGGAGGAAAATGTAAAAATCAAAAACAAATAAATGTTCAAAATTATGTTTTCATGTAATTAAAAAATAAAATAAAATAATACTTAAAAATAGAAGAATATTATAAAGTTCTTATGCACATCAACACATTTGTTAAAAGAAAAAGTCAAGGGCTCTCACTGCATTCAGGGTCATCTCCCATTATTCTGATCCATATCTGGCTACTGGATCCAGATAACTGGAAGAGAAAGTGAAGTTGGTGGCTTTTCACAACCTTCCCTCTTCAAATCCAGTTCACTTACATGTCATGCAATCACTTCCCTGATGTCTTGAAGTTTTTCGAGAATGAAGTACAAATATTCTCCTTGAGTATTAGGAGTGACCCAGTGCTGGAAAGTTGGGCTACACAATCTTTTTTTTGCTTTTTTTTCTTTCTTTCCTTCCTTCCTTCCTTCCTTCCTTCCTTCCTTCCTTCCTTCCTTCCTTCCTTCCTTCCTTCCTTCCATTCTTTCTTTCTTCTCTTTCTCTCTTTATTTTTCTTATCATAACCTCTCATAATGCCTTAGAAGAATTGAAAACTGGAAGGTCCTTAATGGTATCTCTGAAAACAACTATAAAAATCCTCAAAAGCATGACACAGTGCACCCTCCATTTTGGAAGCCAAGCCCCACCTTAACAAATTGCTAAAATCTAGTCATAGACTGAGGAAATGAGTAAGCAACAGAAGAAAAAAGCCTATAGACAGTTACTCTGGTCATTAATTAATGTTTGTCTTTCATTTTTGGAGAAGATAATGACATCAGGGAGGTGATGCCTTGACAAGCATGTTAATTGGATTTATGTGAGGAGGGGCTGTGCTAAATCACCAACCTCACTTTTTCCTCCAGAAGCATCAGGGTCCAGTGGCCAGATATGAATCAGGATGACTGGAGATGCCCCTGGATGTGGGGAAATCAGAATTAAGTGACTAGCTCAAGGTCATACAGCTAGTAAGTGGCAAGTGTCTGAGGCCAGATTCAAACTCCTGTGCTTCTGAATCCAAGACTAGTACTCTTATCTGATTTTCTTATCTGATCTGATTTTCCTTTAGAACAATCAAAATCAGCTGATCTTTGACAATAGTTTCCATTTTGGGATGAAATGAGGTTTCTGGTTAGGCTAGTAGGAGTTCTGCAGTAGATGTAAGTCTGCTGCTCCCAGAATCATGCAACCAATTTTATATATTTATAATAAAATTTTTGTTTTTCTTGTTTTTTCAAGGAGTAGGAAAAGGGTAAGTAGAAGAGAGAAAATTTAAGCTGAGAACAAAATTGAATTAAAAAATAATTTATTCTAACCCTCCATTTTCTTAATTTATGTTGATTTTTTAGTTTTAGTGATTATTTTAGATTTTATAATCACAATTATTTCCAGCTATATATCCTTCATTCAGTGAAACTTCTATAACAACACAACAACAACAAAAAGAAAAAGCAACCCATACATTGAGAACATTCAATGGGTGTCCTGGTAAATATTTAACAAGCAGATCTCTTGAATGGTTGAGAAATATATACTTCTAAATTTAATTTCCACTTTTGAAAATTTCACCATAACTTTATTAAAGCTAGACAATAGATAAAACAGTAAAACACATCCTGATTTGTAGCATTGGTTGATTTCCAAATAATGTTCCAAATAATGATTTGCTCAAGTTAGTTTTATTTGGCTCCACTAAACCCTTGGAAGTTACAGAATGTGCAACTTTTCACACTCATAGTCCACCACACTCTTCAATGAAAAGAGGGAGTTGCAGTTATCCCTGGGATAAGATTGTTCATTAAAATAATAAAGTTAAGCTATGTTTTATTATTATTGATTACTTACCATTGTTTCAGTCTCTGTATATTTTATTTTCCTGATTCTTCTTATTTGACTGCATCATTTTAAAAAAGCTTTCTCATGGAACTCTGAATCTCTCATAATTGCTTTTGATGAAATAATGACATTTTATTTATTTACTTATTTATTTATTTATTTATTTATTTATTTATTTATTTTATAAACCACAATTTATTTATGTAGCCTAACAAACTCTCATTTCACAGAGACTCAGAGATATCAAATGATTTACCCAAGATCAATAATTGTTTGACTCGTTTTCTTGTATTAGCATCCTGAACTTTTATTCTCTCTCTCTCTCTCTCTCTCTCTCTCTCTCTCTCTCTCTCTCCCCTTCCCTTTCTGTTATGAATCTTGGCTGTACTATCAGCTTCTCTGCTAACTGAGATAGAACTAAAAGGGTAACAGGATAATACTGAGTCATGAACTCCTTTGGCAATCTGATAAAGTTATTGAAATCCTTAGGATAATGTTCTTAAATTCATGAAATAAAATGCACATCACAAAGAAAATCAATTATATTGAAATATAGTTTATTTATTTTTTAAGCTCACAGATGCCAGATAAAAGTCTCCTACTCCAGGCAATCATCCCACTTATTATTTATTTATTTTGCAAGGCATTGTGGTTAAGTGACTTGCCCAAGGTCACACAGCTAAGTAATTATTGTGTCTGAGGTCAGATTTGAACTCAGGTCCTCCTTGTGCTTTATCCACTGTACCACCTAGTTGCCCCAATCATCCCATTTTAAAGATGAAGAAACTGAGGTCCAGAGAGACCAAGTTTCATATACACTGTAAGGAGCAGAAGTCTTCAAGAATCACCTGCGATGTGGACCATTTAAAGGAGTTGCCCAGTATCAGACATACCAGATCTGAATAGAGACCAACTTAACTCTAGGAGTGGCTCTCCAAAAACTGTGCCATGACTTCTTCTTTCTGATTCACAATAGATTATGAAGGGGATTTCATGGCCTTTAGCCATGACCTCCCACAAATTGTCCTCTGGTTTCCCTATCAAGACAGAAGTCTGGGCTTTAAAAAATCATCTAATACTTCTGTATTTTTCAAGCTTTACAAAACCTAGGCCACAATTCTTAGGTGCTGATCTTGATAAAAGAACCTGGGCCTCAGAATAAACACACTCAAGTCATCTCAGGTCTATTCTAAGAACTCTTACAGCAACCACCTGAAAGCATCTTTCTCTATTAAAGTGGATCCATTAGGTCCTCAATGCTATTTATTAATGTTTGATAACATAATTCCATCCATTTCACTCTCTAAAGACACTAAGGACATAATACCATAATGGCAGCAAATGTTTGGAAATGCAAGTAGCCCATCAAACAGGAAAACTACTTTTACAAATTCATTTTTCCTGGAACATGACCACTAGAGGCTTTCCTTATCATCTCTGCTGAAGAGAACAAGGAGATCATAGGAACCCCATATAAATAGCTTCAGGTGTCACATGTGGCAGAGCCTTTTATAAAACATACCCCTTAGCACATTAAGGTTCTGAGATCCATAGTCTTGAAAACATTCAGACTTTCCTTTTACTCAAGAGCCCAAAGAAGACTCAGCCTTAATGACTAGACCCAATGAACTTCAAAGTTCAACTTCAGGTGTTTTCAGAGAGCACCCTAGCCCTGAGAGAACCAATTTTTATTTCAGAGTGAAGGAAGCTACCACAAAATCTTGGTTCTTGACTCTACCTCTGCATGCCTGTCAGCACCACTAATTTCATGTTCAACCCCACCCCCACCATCATTCCTCTTCATCCCTTACTACTTGGCTCTTCTTTCTCCTTCATGCCCCACCTACCCATATCCAAGTAACTGACACATCCTATAGATTGCCTCCCCCTTCCACATTACCCCTTTAATCTAGCCTCTACCCTTCATTCAAGTGACTCTCAGCTTCATCTCCATTTAAGCTCTTCTTATCTAGACAATTGTAATACGATATTCACTGGTCCTCTTGCCTCCAACCTCTACCTTTTCTTCAATCCCCTCTCCACAGAGCCATTAAAATACACTTCCTGATTCCTGGGCCCAACCTAGGTGCTCCCCTGATCAGAAAACTTCAGCAACTTTCTATTAAAATGTCAAGGAATCAAGGATCCATGATTTTGTTGATGAATCCCAGTAATCTCAAAGATTCAGTAGACAAGTCTGAACTTCAGAAAAATTTAAATGATCTGCCCATGTACTCTCAGCTAGCAACTTGCACAAATAGGATTTTAACTTTCTTCACTCTAGACCCAACATTATATCTTTTATTCCAAGTATTTTATTACCTAGATGATAGAAACTCCTTAACCTAACTTTTAATGCTACTACAATCTGAATCCTAACAATTTTTTTACTCTTATTTCAGTGGATTTTATTCAAGTACTCTACATTTTAAACAAATTGCCTTGGTTCCCCAATTTTCTCCTACATCTCTTCTATCTGTACTCTTTAAAGCAAGTCCTTCCCTATCTTTAGAATGCCCTACTACCCTATTTCTGTGCATTGAAATCTTCCTCCTCAAATTCTGTTGCTCAACTGTTTAAGGCATGTCCACCTTTTCACGACACTGGGATTTTCTTGGCAAAGATATCAGAATTGTTTGCCATTTAATTTTATAGATGAGGAAACTGAGGCAAATAGTGTGAAGTGACTCCTAGTACATGTCTGAGGCAGAATTGGAAAGCAGGACTCCCTGACTACAGGCCTGCATATTATCTATTGTGCCACTTAACTGCCCTTTCCTTCAAGAGCAAACTCAAATGCCACTTCCTATGTAAAATGAATAGAAAAATATTCTCTTTCCTTAAATTTTCCTAGAGAATTTAATCTAGTTTTATATGTTTCCTAGCTTTCATGGCTTTCTATCTTTTATCATACCTATTTATGCACATTATCTTTTTCTCCCTATTAAGGTTATAAGTTCCTTTTGGTAAAGTAACTGGATTTTTTCATCTTTGTATCTACCCCCAGGCTCTAACACAGTACCTAGAGTGTTATGTAAGATAAGAACTTGGTGAATGTTGAACCGAATTCACCAGGGTAAACAGCTCACTGGCAACTGCCTCTCAGCATGTTCCAATGCAAAGAATATTCACTTTAGAGTTTTGAGTTTAATCCCTACTCTGACTCATACTCTGTGAATGACCTTGAGGCAGTTAAGGAGCAAAGTAGATAAAGTGTTGGACAGGGAGCTAGGAAGAATTGAGTTAGAATCCTACCTCAGACTCCAAGTCATTCAATATCTCTCAACTCTTATTTCATTCTCTATTTAAGGATAACAATAGCACCTACCTCAGAGGGTCACTGTATATATTGAGAAGTTAGTGTAAAGCAATTTGTAAGCCTTAAAGCCTTAGTGAATGCTAGATGTAAGAGAAAGATAGCTACCCAATGAGACTTATAGGACTATATTAGCTATTATTATTGGACAATTTCTATAGACTTCAGTTTCTTCATCTGTAAAATGGGGGGGGGTGTTAAACCAGCTAGTTTCTAAGATCACTTGCTATTCTAAATCTATAAACTCATGACCTATAAAGTTGCTTCTAGTTTTAAATCTCTGATTTTGTGATTCTTTGTCTCTTATAATTAAGCGACTCATTTTTAAATTTTTACTTATTTTATTTTTAATTTATGGAATCAAACAAATAATTCCATAACACAGTATAATTTTTAAAATGCTTGTATATGGAAATGCAAATCCATTATTTACATCTTGCTCTGCCTTTTAAAGCTATCTTGTGAATTTCCTTTGTTTCATTTCCCCTCACACCCAGTTCCCCATGGTTTCTAGTAGATGTGTGTGTCTGTGTGTTTCAGTGTAAAATTATTCTATACATAATTCTATTTTCAGTTCTTTAGATAGCATTTTCATTCATATTTGTATTTAATTTGGGTATTTATAATACTCAAAATGACTTATTCCCTCAGAGTTGTTCTTTAAACAATATTACTATTACTATAAGCAATATTCTCTTAGTTCTGCTTATTTTGCTTTTTTGTTATTTCATACAATTCTTCTCATGTTTTTCTAAGATCATTGAGATCATCATTTCTTATAGTACAGCAGTATTTTGTCACAATCATCTATCATGACATGTTCAGTCATTCCCCAGTTGATGGACATCCCTGCAATTTCTAGTTCTTTTCCATCACAAAGAGAGTTGCTACAAACATTTTAGAAATTATATATTCTTTTTTCCTTTTTTCCTAAATACGACTCACTTCTAAGAATCATCACAACTTTACTCCCACAATTTCTGATAAGAAACCTGAATCTTACAGAAGTTTTACAGTTTGCTGAAGTCTACACTTGATGACAATGGCAGCTAGATGATATAGCTATCTTGAGCATTCTACGGTCCTGGAGTCAGGAGAACCTGAGCTTAGATTTGGTCTCAGACCCTGACAAGCTATGTGACCTTGGGCAAGTCACCTAACCCTAATTGCCTCATATCTAGGACCATCTCCAGTCAACCTGATTCTTATCTAACCTTTGAACTCAGATGATTCCAGAGGAGAAAATGAGGCTGGCAACTTAGCAAAACACCCGCCCCCCTCCACTCAAATCCAGTTCACATGCCTGGTATCCCTGACAGCATGATCCTCTTTGAGAATGAAGTACAAGCATCATCATCATCAACATCATCATCATCATCATCATCATCATCATCATCATCATCATCATCACATTTGTGAGTGCAGAGTTGAAATTCAAACCCACATCCCCTGAGAACTAAGGAGAGCTAGTAGGATTTTGTCATCTAGAAAAATATTCAGGAGCAGATTGGCTTCAGACAGAAGAGCTTTCAATTTTTTTTTTGTAACAATAAAGGAGAAAAGTTAGGAAGAAAGAAAATGATGGATTTTTTAAAAATAGCACCTATAGAGCACTTTAAAAAAATCATTTCCCCCTTTAAACTGACTCTCCAGGTCTTGGATTTTTTTCTGCATTAAAAGACCTTTCTTTGAGTATTAAGGACAGTTTGGGAAGACCATGGAAGGTTAAACTTGTGAGCAGTCAGTGCACTATAACCCAGAAGCCTCCTAGTTCTGCCATCTTGGCCTGGCCCAGGAGAATGCCAGGCAGACTCTCCAACTCTATTTGCTCCCTGCTGTGAGGAGGGCTTCTGGAGACTGCTAAGTCTGGTTTTGACAGGATTAAGATTTGATTTGACACCGAAGCAGGGCACAGTTCAGGAACTCAATTGCGCCAAGCAATGGAGTAGCACTTATTGGTTTCAGAAGGGATGGAAAACAATTTGAGCAACCTCTGTTTTCTTCAACCCAGACACACACCATTGCACTGTTGACTTAGGAGCAGCTGCTGACAGTGAGTTGTGATGGGAGCTGCTCAAGAAATGCCTTGTTCATCTTTCTTGGACAAATCAGTGAGAAATTTGAAATTCTAAAACAGATTGTGTATGAAACCTCTAAGCCCTCCCACCTACCCAAATACAAGTTTCATATTCAGGGAAGCCAGAATAAGGGCAGGGAAGACCCCCAAAGCCCTGGAGAGCTCTAGATGGCTTGATGGGATCAGGTCTGGGGTGGGCAGGTGGAAACATTGCTGAGTGGACAAGTACACAAAGAAACTAACAGGACTACTTTTAGGCTTCTCCAAAAAGTGATGGGAAAAATTTAACCTCACTAAAACTGCTAAATCCTATCAGCCTGTCCCCAGAGTAGAAAAAAACAAAGTCAAGTTCCCATATTGATATTTACTTTCCAAATGTTTACTTGTTTCAGTGGAAGGAGTCAGTGCATGGGATTTTATTACTATCTAGGACTTCCAGTAAGGAAGAATCCCTCTACCAATACAAATTTGCTACTTTTTCTTAGAATTTTAAGTTCAGAGTTAGAAGAGACCTAGTCTAACATCCTTATTTCACAGTTGAAGAATCTGAAACCCCAGATTATGTAGAGTACTGACTAGAGGAAGTAGATTTTTTATCTCCAGTCTTCTGACTCCAAAGCAAGGGTTTGTTTTGCTTTGCTTTTTTTCTAATAGTACCATTTTGCAGCTTCTGCCTGGGGTAGTGAGACTTTAAGTGACTTCACCCTGGTCACATGGGCAATACATATCTAAGCTGAGATTTGAACCAATGTTTTTGACTCCAGAACCAGCTTTCTTTTTGTTACTTTATTCTGCCTCTCCCAGCTATTAAATGGGAATTATTAAACCTGCCCTGTTCCTGTTCTGGAATGGTTAATAGGATTTTTATGCAAAAAAAGAAATGTGGGGCATGGAGAGGGGAGTGTCTAGGTGTTACTCAGAATACAAAGGAGGCTGAGGGACATACAGGTTCTTTGTTTATGCTTGATAACTTGTTGAAATCAATCAGCTCCCCATGTTGTCTATCTGATGCCATTTTGTCAGTGGTTACAGGGCTCCATTTCCCTTGACATCAATCCCTACATTCTTTGTGCTCTGCAATGCTTGTAGCCAGCATTTAGAATAATTGAGCCTGGGCAACCATTCACTTTATAAATATTAATTCTGATATGCTTGGGATACTTTGTTTCTTTTAGATGAATTTTTAACTAGCTTTTTTTTTTAATCTGGCAATTCTTGACAGGGAAAGCTGCATCATCTTTCAACTTTAGTTTCCTCAGAAGATGTGATTAACTGGAGGGCCCCAGGGTCTCTCTGGGAGGAGCAGGGGAGGATAGTGAGCTGCTCTGGCTCACTGATGTCCATCCCCCTCCTTAAATGTCTCATCTCCTCCTCCACTGACTGTGGTTGAGACTAGCTGTGGTTCTGAGTCAGAGCAAGACTGTGGCCATTCAAAGCTTAGGATCACTCATGTTGAAATAGGTTCATATAATTATAGATTTAGAACAAGAAGAGCTCACAAAGGGTAGAATTTCCCCCCCCACACACACATTTTACATATGAGGAAACTGAGACTCAGGAAGGTTAAATACCTTGCGCATGGTCACACATGTGCTGTTGGTCATTAAATCGGGCTACACAAATGTGCTAGGCAACTTGATGATATGACTAAAGTAAAGGACCTGTGATCAGGAGACATTGGATTAAACTCCCACTCTGACCTACTAGCTATGTTGACTTGGACAGAACACTTCAAATTCTCTGAGCCTCAGTTTCCTTTCTTTGTGAAATGGATATGTATGGATAATAGTTACATTCCTATCTGAAAAGGTTATTGGTAGTAAAGTCCTCCAGAAAATTTAAATGACTTTGAAAATATGAGGTATAATCATGCCTCCCTAAAACAATTGCAGTTAATTGAAATAGCTGGAAATCTCACAGTGGGCAGAATTGACATCAGGTACAGTGGGAATTTGTACCAGAATGGCAGTCAAGATGACTTGAGTGTGAGACCTGGATCTGTTACTAACTTCCTGTGTGAAGCAAGGCAAGTCATCTCACTAAGTCTCAGCTTTTTCATGTATAAAATGATGTTCTCTAACAAGATGTTCTCTAAAATGCTGTCCATTTTAAGCTTCCTATTTTTCCATGATTCTAAGTTCCTCTGTAGAAGGGAGGGGTGAGTCAACTGGATCTCTATCAGTATCTCCCACTGTTCAAGTACAGGTCTTGTATCTAGGCCTACAGACAGCTGCAGTCTTCCTCCACTAAAGAAGCAGTTGGTCAGTCAGTCAAACAAATATTTATGAAGCATCTGCAATGTGTCAAATATTGTGCTAAAGGCCTAATATAAGCAGGACAATACAATAATAATAGTAAGAACAATAATACATTTTTACAGCCCATTATGTTTTATGAAGGGCTTTTCAGTGAAGTAGGGAGTATGATTATCATGATCCCAGGTCATCTAACTCCAAATCCCATGCAATTTTTGCCTTCGTCTCCAGTCATCTAAATTCATATTTGAACATAGATGAGGATGAGTCTGGAGGAAAAAAAGTGACATTGGCAATTTTGCCTTCTCTCACTTAAATCCAAGTCACTTGAATGTCATGGCATCACCTCCCTGATGTTATGATCCTTTCTGAGAACAAAGGACAAGTAACATTGGTGCCTCATCACACTGGCTCAAGTGTCCATTTATTTAGTCTATGATCAGTACTAAAAGAAGATTTTCAAGGGATGTTCAGCTTTTGGAATGTTCTTGGAATAAGCATTGTGAGAAGATGTAGGATAGATCAGCATGAAGGGGGTCTTAGATTATGGACTTTATAGCTAAAAGAAACTTGATAAATCTTTTTTTAAAATTTGAGAAATCTTAAATCTCATTCAATGCCTTCTTTTTACAGATTAGGAAAGTAAAATCAAAGGTGTTTGGTACCTTGTGGATGCTTACACATGTTGTACATACAGCCAGAATAACTTTTAGAATATAAATTTCTTGTCAATAGGGATGGTTTCATTCTCTATATTTGTATCTTGGTACATAGAATTTTTTTATTAAATGCTTATTGATTGATTGATACAGACTTTTATACTTGTTCTATCACTTACTTCCTATAGGACCCTATGTAGGTCATTTCCCTTCTCCTGTTTCCTCATTCTTCAAACTAGAGTTTGATTAGATCAGAGGAATCAAACAAGCAACCTGCAGGCCACTTGAAACCTACAGCATTTCCAAATGCTGTTTGAATCAGGTTAAAAATGCAGTTCCTATTTTATTTTAATATCTTCATTAAAATATAAATTGCACTTTTCTAAGTCATATGTTACGTTCAGGGATTAAGGATGCTATAAGTAGTCCTCATTTCTATTTGAATTTGATAGTTCTGAACTAGATGATCTCAAAGGTTTCTTCTAGCTATAAATCTTATGCTTCTAGAGTAGTGATTAGCAAATTCTCAGTTTAGATGAGTACTGTGTGGACCATGTATCCTAGGAGGATTCTGGAATGATCCTGACTGGGTCATTCATGCACTGGATAGAAGATTGGCTTCATTTATTATTGCTTGCCTGGGCTGACCTGCTATCTCTCTGCTAGTCAAGCTCCTACCATGCTGCTTGTCAATCAGACTTACCTACCCTGGGGGATGTGGAAATGTGGATAACTCTCCACAGGGGAAAACTTGGGAACACTGAGCTCATTTCATTTGTGACCTGAAAAAATCGTGTCCCCCATTGTTGGTGAGCCTGATCATTCTAGCCTGGCATATCAACATTGGACAGTCAAGCAGGTTATGACAAAAGAAAATTCTTGCACACCTTAGAAACCAGGGACAAATTCACTGAGGAGAAAGGGGGAAAGAGGAGGTTTTGTTGTTTGGTTATGGCCAACTCTTTATGATTTCACTTTGGATTTTTGGAAAAGACACTAGAATGATTTACTATTTCCTTCTCTAATTCATTTTATAGATGAAGAAACTGAGGCAAATTGAGCTAAATGACCTACCCAGATTGGAACTAGGTCTTCCTGACTCCAGACTGGATGCTCTATTCACTGAACCATCTAGTTGCCAACATGGGTAGACACCTTTTTAAACTATACTAAATCTCTGCTGCTACTGCTTCGTATCATTTCTTTAAAAAGAATTCTGTCACAGTTTCATTTTGTACCTTTCAATTATATTAGACATGAAAAAAATAATAGCTGGCATATTTTATGGTTACAAGTACTTTCAGATTTATTGGATCATCCCAAGAAGTCATATAAGAAAGGAATGACAGATTATTATCTATGTTTTGCAGATGAGGAAACTGAGGTACAGGGATATTTACATGACTTGCCCAAGGTTGCACAAATTCTATCACAGGAAGGATTTGAATCCAGGTTCTCAGAATTCCACAAGCTGTGAACTTTTTATTGGACAATATCTTCAATTTAGGAATATAAAGCCCAGAGCAAGGAAACAACACCCCTAGAGATGTCAGAATCTAGAGTTTAAAAATAAAGGATATAATAAAATAATTATAATAATTCAATTTATATCATGCTTTAAATTTTGCAAAACCCTTTATACACATAATCTCATTTTTGTGCAAAAATAAACAGAAGAAGTAGATCTTACTATTATCACTCTTTCAGAGGAGGAAATTAAATCTCAGAGAATTTAAATAACATCATGAAGGTCACAGAACTAGCAACAGAGGTTGAAGTAGGATTCCACTCAGGTCTTCTGACTTTAAAAACAATATTCTAATCCCTTTATTTTATAGATGAAAAAGAGAAATGAGACCCAGAGAGGTTAACTGATTTTCCCAAGATTGATGTTGTTCACTTGGTCAGTCATGTCCAACTCTTTGTGACCCCATGGACCACAGCATTCATTCCAGGCTCTTCTAGTCTCCATTATCTCCTGAATTCTGTTCAAGTTCATGTTTACTGCTTCCACAACACTATCTATCTATGTCATCGTCTGCCACCCCCTTTTCCTTTTGTCTTCAATTTTTCCCAACAATTTCTGTCCTCTTATTACATGGTCAAAATATTTTAAGCCTCAGTTTCAGCATTTGACCTTCCAATGAAATAGCCTGAATTTCTTTTTGAATGATTTGATTCCCATTTATTAAATGAAAAAAACCTGGGACTTACACCTTGACTTCCTGACTCAGTCTGGTGCTCTCCTCAGAACTCCTACTTTTGCTCAACATAAGCTTAGTATTTAATATAGTTTTTCATTTTCCTTGAGGTGAGGTACTGCCAATACAAGTATACAAGTCTGCGTCTAATTGGAACCAAATTCTCTAGCAGGGTTGATGCCAGAGTTGTAGGGGGGAGAGAAGGCAGGCCAAATAAGCAACTAGTGCTATACTCAGGAGGTCCCTGAAGTGATAGACATGCCACTGCCTGGAACTCTCCAAATTAATTTGTATTTTTTTCAGAGAGCAATTTCAAGAGTAGGCTGATGACTTCTCTAGTAGAGAAAGGAATGCCTCTTCCATGTTCTAATGCCCCAAAAGTCCCATTATGGAGATAGTACAACATCCAGAATTGAACAAGTTGATAAACATTATTTGACTGCTTCCTTCTCCTATGGATATATTGATATTGAAAAAGTTTTTAATGAAATTAAGAAAAACAAAGTAGAATTTAGCCCATCACTGCAAGCCTGGGATGTGTGTGGCTTGTTGCTGGGTTGCTAAATTAGTCTATTCCAGAGAGGCTGTACCAGATAATAGAAATTAAAAGTCACCAAGTTCTCATACTCTTCTCTATTGTTCAGAGCAAATGCTTCAGGGGCTCTGTCTGAACCGGGTTTATTTAATATAGAGGAAAAAATACAAAATTGTAGCCTTTAGAGTTAGAAGAGACCATAGCAATCATTTTACAGAGAAATTAACTGAGGTTCAGAATCAGCAAATGACTTGTCCTGGTTCAGTTTTCTTATTTGTCAAGTGGAGCCAATAATATTCTTATTATCAACCTCCTCAAGATGTGATAAGATAAACATTTTAGAAAAGGCAAAACTAATATGAATTTGAGTGAATATTATTATGTTCAGTGGTAGAAGGATCTTTGCACCCTATTTCTAATAATTCTATGAGATTTCATGTTGCTTGTTTTTGCTGTAGCAAGAGATTCAAGAAAGTCCTAAAAGAGGCATGACCTCTATCTTTAATAGGATTTTTCTTCTCAAGTTCTGATTCCTGATGTATGTTCCTTCTCAGAAAGATCTCCAAAGCTGCTTAACTCAATGGCAGATGTAAGGATGGACAGTGGAGCCATCTTGCACTCAGACTTAGTGTGGAATAATGATTCACATTTTTCAAAATGTTAATATTTATACATTGTTTCCTCTTTCTCCCTTCCCACTATCATAAGGTAGGTGGCATGAATAATATTATTTGCATTTCACAATTGAGATCCAGGGATATGGTGCAACATATATAGATTCACAGTAAATTTTGGGACTAGGATATGGACTTTGATACTCTAGTTCCAAGTCCTGTGTTCTTTCAATTTTATTATACATGTATATTGTTTTTTCCCAAAAGACTAAATATTTTTCCTTATCCAAAGAGTGGTAAGGTGCCATATGATCTATTATTACCCTAATCCTTCCTATGGAGTTGCTATTGACTTTCATTAGGAAATTTGTTTAGGATATTGGAGAGGTGACTGAGGGAAGGACTTCCAGGAGAAGTAAAAATTCCTTAAACCATAATATGGTACAGTAAAAAGATTATCTGATATTTACTGAGAGGGCCTGGGTTTTAAATATACTTCTGATGTGTGATCTTGGGCAAATCACTTAACCTTTCTAAGCCTTAGTTTCCCCATCTATAATAAAAAGAGTTAGACTAAATGGGCTCTGTGTTCTTTCCCTTCCTGATCTAAGTAATAATAATAATAATAATTATCATGGTAATAATAATAACTAGCATTTATATGGTTATTTATAGATTAAAATGTTATATCATGATCCTATAATCCCATGAAATCATGAAAAGAAAGGCATATTAACCTTCATGTAGCTGCCTAAATGGAAATGAGAATATAACCTGAGTTGTTTTGGTTTTATTTTCATTTCACTATAGGCACACAGCCCTTGAAGGAATAATTTCCTCAGCTGTAAAACTCAGATAATGGACTAATGCTGAAAACCTTCCGAAGCATTAGAATAGAATGAGCTGTCTTAAAAAGTAGTGGGGAGTAGGGTGGTGGGGCATGGAAGCAGGAAAGCACTGAATCAAGAACAAGAAGACCTGAGTTCACATGCTAGCCATTTACTACCCTTGTCACCTTGTTAGGTTACTTTTCTTATCTTTGCCTCCTTTTGTTCAACTCCAAAATGAAAGGCTTAGACTACCTGACCTGCATGGTCTCTTCTAGCCTTTAATCTATAATCTCAATATATATTGAGTTTTTTTCTCACTGAAGGTTTTCAGGTTGAGGGAGAAGGAGGGGAGACAGACAGACAGACAGACACAGATGCAGAGAGACAAAAAAGAGAAAGACAGAGACAGAGACAAAGAGAGACAGAGCCAGAGACAGACAAACAGACAGTCACAGAAGGAGAAAGAGAAAGAGAGTGCATTTTTGAAATATTAAGATATTACAGGCATAGTGCTAAGAATAAGTAAGAATATTCTATATGAAACCATAAATGGTCGCACTCTAGAGAAGCATGGAATGACTTATGGGATCTGATGCTGAGCAAATGGAGTATAGAACCAAGAGAACAATGTACACATCAACAACATTATGAGACAAACAACCTTGATGGACACAACTCTTCTCAACAATCCAGAGAACATGGACAACTGTATTAGACTGGTTATGTACTATATTATCTCCAACCAGAGGAAGAATAACAAAACAAAACACACAGAAAAAAAAAATTCTTATGTATCTCTTTTCCTCAATTCTAATTCCTCATGCCCAAAATTACTAATTGTAAAAATGTTTAACAAAATATATAAGTGACCTGACTCTTCCTTGCTGAGGAGAGGGGGGTAGGAAGGGAGGGTGGAGAGAAACTATGTAACTTGGAAATAAATATGCATGTACAAATGGATGAAAATAAATAAATACATTTAAAATAAAAAAAAAGAATGAGTAAGAATAAAAAACAAGGAAAAAAAGACAGTGCCTCTCTTCAAGGAGTTCAGATTTTAATAGAGAAAGACATAAAAGGAAGTTAGGATCAGATGACCAACTGACAGATTAACTATGGAGGGACTTCATATTTAAGCCTGGTTTGAACTGCATTACATCTGATGTCTCTCTACCTCTGAGATTCTGTTATTTTTACAGGTTGAAAAAAATGGCAGAGAAGTAAAATGCCTTGTCTAGAAACTTAGTGCCAAAGCTTAGAGCACTGAACTGAATTTGAGATCAGTGTTCTTCCCAATGTACCTCATTGCCTCTCAGTGGACCACACTTCATCTTCCTGTGGAAAACAAAACATTGGAATAATCTGTTTTGGTTTGGTTTGGTTTTTTGTGACTAAAAATGAAGGCAATTTTGTGAAGCAATTTTAATTATGTAGCAATGCTGACTGGCATTCTGTAAAGTAAGTTAGGTAATCAAAGAATGTGGAGATTAATACATCTCAAAAGGAGCATATTTCCTCTTAGTCTGGTGATGAGCAAAAGTTAGTTATGCTCTCTCTCTCTCTCTCTCTCTCTCTCTCTCTCTCTCTGTCTGTCTCTCTCTCTCTCTCTCTGCCATAGAGATGAGATAATATGAAAAATCAAATCTCATGATAGTGTGATATCTACAAAAAAGCATGATAGAAACGGGGACAAATAAAAACTTCAAAAAGCATTTTTCAATAGATAAGTTGGCAAATAGAGCAGATTTCTCTAGAGGTTCTATAATCAGGAAGACTTGAGCTCAAATCCAGCCCCAGATACTTATCTGCTATCAGATCCTGGATATCCTCTTAATCTCTACTTGATTTTCTCATATATAAAATGAAAGTTGTAATAGTAACCATCTCCAGTGCTGTTGTGACACTAAAATGAAGAAAATAGTTGAAAAGTATTTTGCAAATACATAAATACCAGCTATTATGTTATTGTTGTTGTTGTTGTTGTTGTTATTATAAGCCTTCAAAAGACATGAACATTTTTCCAAAGGTGAATTGAAATCTATACGTGACTGAATGAAAACCTATTACAAAAATCAAACAGTAAGAAAATATAAAATAAAGCAACTTGAGGTTTTACCTCCCAGCATTAAAAACTGGTAAAAATGACAAACATTAGAAATAGACAATGTATGAAGGACTGTGGATGTACCAGCTCAATAATACTATGTTGCTTGAAGCATGAGATGATCCCATTCTTCTGGATTCCAATCTGGAATTATGCAAAATTAAAAAAAACTCTTTGATCCAGTGTTCCTATCATTTCACACCTCTTCCAAATCAAAAATAGAAACAATATTCATAGCAACTTTCTTTGTGGTGGTCCAGTATTGAAAACAAAGTGAATGCCCATCACCTGTAGTTTGATTGAAAAACAAAACCTATGAAATGGGAATGTAAAGGATAAATTATTTTATATAAAGAAACTGCCAATCTAAGTCACTCAGAGAAACATAGGAAAATTTGAATGAATTGAAGAAAAGAAGAAAAAATAGACAAAACCAAAGAAACAATAAACACAGTGATTGTAACAATGTGAATGAAAAGATCATTAAAAAGAAATAATTGGAAAACCAATGAAGGTCCTAGGGAAGAGATAATGAAACAGACCTCCTTCCTTATAGAAATGTAGGCAAGAATTACCAGGACAGAATATCGAATAGGTTGTCAAATGCGGTCACAGCACTGGCAATGTTTGTACTTAATTGTTGTTCTTTCTCACAAGTGAAGTGTTGAGGGGAGTGGAGTGGAAATGACCATGGTGTTATGACAAAGGACAATTATAATACATATTATAATTTTTAAAACATACATAATAGATACATAATAGAAAGATGTTTCTTTTTGGCATTACCATCTAGTCTGATTTTTTGTTAAAAATAAAATCTTCTAGCTTCCCAATTTTGCTCAAGCCAATTGTGACAGCCTCAATTAATTTTTCTGTAAAATGAGGATGACCTCTGAGGTCCCTTCTTAATTCACCTCTTCCAATAAAATCAATTCAGTTCAAGTTGACAAATTCAAATTGTTGAGTGCCCGAAGAAGTAGGTATGGTGGCTAGACAAATGATTTCTAAAGTCTTTTGGAACTCTAGTTGCTATTTTGGGAGCTCTATGCTTACAAATCTCTCCTAAATCTGGCATTTTACTTTTTCTGTGTTTATGATACTGCACAGGCATGAAGGAAGACACTGGGGCGAGATGGGGTAAGAAAGGGATATGGACCTAAGGATGAAGAAGAAATTGTCTTGGGTTGTATTGGGGTTGGGGGTGGGGGTAGGTAAAATGCTAGGTATCTCAGATGGGAGGAGAAAATCAGGGGAATGTAAGACAGCAAAGTTAATTTTACAATTTGACCAAAGGCCCTTCAATGATGATGATGATAATGATGATGATGATGATGATGATGATGATGATGATGATGATGATGATGATGACTTTAAGGTTTATAGGTAAAAAGCACTTTAAAAGTTCACTAAATGCTCTCATATGTTGTGGCATTTGATCCTCACAAAAATCAAATGATGCTTTCCAGTTTTTGGAAGAGGAAACTGAGGCACTGAGAAGTCAAGTAGCATGCTCTAGGTCACATAGTGACCTTGTCTAAAGCAGGATTTGAATATGGGACCTCTCTAAACACTATTCACATGAATGAAGTATGTTATAAAGCTACAGCTATGTATACCACACATAAGAACATTTATTAAACATACATTATAGTCCAGTATAAGATACTGAGCAGTACAAAGAATGAAAAAAAAAATTCCAACTTGCAAGGAAATTAAATTCGAATGAGGAAAACAACCTTTTGCACAACCATATGTGTCAATTTTGAATTCTATTACTGAATTATTAAGGCAGAAAGATCAAGGGAATGACTTCAAGTCTGTATGTAGGCAAGAAGCTCTCCCTTAGAGCACATAAGACACTGGTGTCCTTATAAGACCAAAGCAACACCAGGGGCTATCTAGGAGAGGGTGAGGAGATACTGTCAAAGACTGAGGAACTTACTGAAATTTGAGGTAGTTTTGAAATTATAGGAAAATATGTTTTGTTTTGTTTGTAACACTGAATTGTTGTGCCCTCTTTTCTCCTTTAGGATTAAGGGAGGGAAAGGATAGTGACATTTAATTACTCATCAGCCAATCAATCAACAAGCAATTATTAAGTATTCATTATGGGCCAAATCTTGCCTCCAGCAGACTAGAAAATAAGACCTAATAGGAAAGGGTGGGCATAGAGTAGTTGAAGCTCTGGCATGGATTTTTAAGAAGAAAACTAGAATGAATATTTTGAGGGAGACCACCTCCAAACCAGAAGAATGCTGAACACCAGAAACCACTCTGGGAGGAAGATGTGATAACAAGGCAATAATAAAGATAAACAAAATACACAAAAATCAAAAACCAGTCTAGGTTTTCAAGAGTTCACAGTCTAATGAAGGGAGATAATGTGTAAATAAGTAGGCACAAACAAAATACAATTAGAATAAACTGGGGGGGGGGGGATTTCAAAAAGAAGGCCTTAACATTAAGAGGACCAGGAAAGGCTTGACTTTATTTGAGGATTGAAGGAATCCAGGAGGTAGAGATGAGGAGGGGCAGAGTTCCAGGAATAAGGGAAAACAATGAAAATGATCAGTCTGAGATGGAGCAAGGAGGTTAGAGTCAGGTTTCATGTGTTTCTGCTTTCTTCTCCTATATTTTATATATACTGTTTCATTTTTTCATATGATCATAGGATAAAGATATCATTTTTATCTAATTTTCTTGTTTTACAGAAAAGGAAACTGAGTCCTAAAGACAAAAGACAGAAAGTGATTTGTCCAAAGGCATAAGGTCATTTAAATTACAGAATTATGATTTAAATCTATTTGCTGTGGGTTCAAAAATCCTGCAATTTCCTATCATGCTACCCCAGTGACCATTACATCACACTATTTCTCTATTCTTTGAAGTAGCTATCAAAAAGGTAAGCCTCATCTTGCCTCATGTCTCTTAATGCCACTGATGGAAACAGAATCCTGAGTGCAATAAGGCTAAGCTGGAGCTTTTGAGACTCTGTTAGATTTGAGAAATTTTTGGTTAGAGATGGTAAATGACTTGTCTTGGGTCATCTAGCAAGTAGATGGCAAAACCAAGGCAGGAAACCAGATCTCGACTCAGAGGCCTTTTTAAGAAACTCTTTAAATGGATAGAGCACTGGCCCTGGAGTCAGGAGGACCTGAGTTCAAATTTGGATTTGAAGTCAGACACTTAACAATTACCTGTAGCTGTGTGACCTTGGAAAAGTCACTTAACCCATTGCCTTGCAAAAACTATATATATAAAAAAAAGCTCTTTAAGATATAACTTGCTTCTTTTTCTGGGAGATGAGCCCTCAGAAAGAAATAGATTTCTGATTCACTCATAGAACTGGCAGGTATTCTTTGAGGCACTCTAAGCCACCCTCCTCCCCCTTCATTCTCCATCCAAAATACAGATGAGGAATTTGAAACCTAGAATCCTTAAATACCTAAGCAATTTGCCTGAGGTCACATAGGTAGTTAACTAGTGGATGGCAGAGCTCCTTTGATATTTGCACATACAGCAGAGATTATTCAAACCTCCTTCTTCTTAAAGTCCCAGGAGACCTCAAGAGGGCAAAGCTGGAGGAGGAATCATTTTTTTCTAGATTTGCTGACACTTGATTGATTGTGTAAGATTGCTTGCATTCCCTTTCTCTTTGTCTATAATTACACATGGGGGAATCTGACTTGACAATACCAGCTCACTTATATAGCACTTAAGGGTTCCAAAGAACCTTCTACACAACATCCCAGCAAAGAAGGTAGCCCATCTGCTATTATCTCCATTTGACAGAAGAAGCAATGGAATCTCAGAGAGGTCAAAGGTCACACAGATGGTCAACAGCATTTCTATTTGACTTCATTGACAGCTTACTTGCTGCCATGTGAGGTAAAAGAGAATGTCCCAAGCCAAGAACTATTCACTTCTTCAGCCTTGGCACTGCTAACTCTACAAGGTTTCTAGAAGTAAGCTCTCCAACACTTCTGTCTATACCCTTCAATTCACTAAAAAATCCTTTTTTCAGCCCAACCCCTGCAGTCCCCCCACTACTTCTCTCTGTAGGAGCCCAAGGCAGAATGTCTTTATATTTGAGCATTAGTCACTCCCTGGGAAGTAACTATGAACCAGATCCTATCTCTGCATTGCCAGGGGAAATCCAGTATCAAGATGGGGATGTATATTTTCTTCCAACACTTTGTCGTGCTGTGAATGTTATTAAAATGCCCTGTTTATCAGGCCAGAGAAAACTCAGTTTAAGCCAAACAATATATAGGATTTAAAATACAGGCTGCGAATTTAATTTCCATGTAGCAGCACTGAGCGAGTAAAGGGAGTTATTTACAATCTTGGGGGTAGGGGAAGGCACAGAAATCCCTGGCCACACTGTGCCAATGCCCCATCAGCCCCTCTGTTGCACCAGTGCTATTCTAGGCAGACTGGGCAGTGCAGCAGAGAACAGTAATAAAAACCCAGCTGGTGGGGATTTCTGAAGCTCCCCAACATTTGATAGCTAAGCATCTGGAATACTCCCAGATAAGTTTCTTTGAGGAGGGTAGAAGGTTAAAGGGTCCAGAAAAAAAAAAGAAAGAATGAAATCTAAAAATGGAAGTTGTACTTGACCAACATCATTTTTTAATAACTTCCTTTAAAAAAATTCATGTTCTGAATGGAACTAGGTATTGTATAACCCATTAAAATAGCAACAATAATAATAATAATAATATTGATAATACTTCAATTTAGAGAGATTTTATTGCTTGCATAGGACTTTCCTGACAGTCCTGGCAGGTTGGTAATGTAAATCTTATCTTCGTTTTATAGATAAACAAACTAATGTTGGTAGGGCATAATGATTTGTGCAAGATCAAAATGTAAATAAGCAATTGGGACAGGACTTGAATCCAGGTTTTCAGATTCCAAATTCAACATTGTATCCATTATAATGGGCTGCTAGCCTACATGTTGGACTGGAGTCCTTCTTTACTGTCTATGCATCCATCCAGCTATTCATCCAGTCATCATTTTCTTCCACGGAGACTGACTTCATTTTTTCCATAAAGAATGACCTAATGATGATAATGTTAATAACCTATTTTTAGAGACTGATTTAGATTTCCAAAGTATTTTCCTCACAGTCACTCTCTGATGTGGGAAATAATGACATTAATTTAAAAAAATATGCTAAGTGTTGAATCACACTTATTGGTTTAAATTTATAAATTCTTTTTAATCTTTAGTCTTAAGTTAAATGTAAAAATGCTAAAATATTCATTTTACAGTTGTGGATACTAAAATTTAGGAGTGAAGTGACCTCATTGATGTTCCTCTCAGACAGGACTATCTGTTTTGATTCTTATCATTTTCATTGCTTTCTCTCATAACTTCTTTCATCCCAACTGAAGTCTCACCTGCAAGAAGTCTTTCTTGGTCCTCCTTAATGTTAAGATCTTCCTTGTGAGACATTTTTTCCTCTTCCAATTGACCCTGGAGGAATCTTGTTTGTACAAACTTATTTACATGTTATCTACTCCTCCCTCTCAGAATGAGAACTAGAGGGAAGGGGCTATTTTTATTAGCCTTTCTTCTTTAGTTTAGTTATCACAAGCTCCTCTCAGAATTATTTATGGTATCCAGCATTCTTTCATTTAGAAGTGGACCCATCAAATACCAAGTTGTCTAGATTTCTCCTAAAACTTCAATACCAGAGAGCCTCAGCTATTTCATACAGTGTCTCATCAACACTAATATAAAGGGCACAGTTAAAACTCAGGTACAGATTGTCTGATTTCAAAACCATTTGCAAAAATACAATGCATTATCCAGAATGCCTGCCTGCCTTCCTTCCTTCCTTCCTTCCTTCCTTCCTTCCTTCCTTCCTTCCCTCCCTCCTTCCTTCCTTCTTCTTTCCTTTCTTTCTTCCTTCCTCATTTAGCTATGTGCTAGAAAACCTTGGTCATCTTGGACTTGTTATCATCTTCTCTTCTATCTTTTACATAAGGCCCCTCCTCAAACCTCTTCTTATTTCTTGTTCTGTGAACACCAATTACAGCAGTACTGTCATTGCTAATAGAAAGATAGTGTCAGACTAGGTCAAATGGTAAAAGCATAAAAAGCCAATAAAGAACCAAATGCCTTAAAAAGCAAGATTGACTAAAATGGAAAAAGAGGCACAAAAATTCACTGAATTAAAAAAACTCCTTAAAAAGTATAATTAGCCAAATGGAAAAGAAGTTACAAAACTTTGCTGAAGAAAATAATTCCTTAAAATATAGAATTGAGCAGACAAATTGATGACCTTATGAGAAATCAAGAAACAATAAAACAAAACCAAAAGAAGAAAAAAACTAAAGGACAGTGAGAAATATCTCACTGAAAAAACAAATTGACTTGGAAAATAGATCCTTAATTCCTCATGCCAAAAATTACTCATGTGTAAATATGTTTAACAAAATATGTATGGAAAATGCTTACCTGACTGTTCCTTACTGAGGGGAAAGGGTTGGGAAGGAAAGGTGGAGGGAAATTTTGTAACTTGGAAATATGCATGTACAAATGGCTGAAAACAAAATAAAGAAAATAAATTTAAATAAAAAATGTTTTTAAAAAAATACATCCAGATGGGATAATTTAAAAGTTATTGAACTACCTGAGAACCATGATCAAAAAAAAAAGAGTCTAGATAACATCTTTCAAAAAATTATCAAGGAAAATTGTCCTGATAGTCTAGAACCAAAAAGTAAAATAGAAATGTAAAGAATACATCAATAATCTTCTGAAAGAGATCCCAAAATGAAAACTCTAGGAATATTGTAGCCAAATTCTAAGACTTCTAAGTCAAGGAGAAAATTTTGCAAGTCAGAAGTCAAAAATTCAAATATCATGAAATTATAGTCAGGATAATTTAAGAATTAGGAGCTTCTTCATTAGTGGATTGGAGAACTTAGAATATGAAGTTCTGGAGGACAAAAGAGCTATGATTACCAAAAAAAACCCCACCTATGGAGAAGAACTGAGTTTAAGCCTTCAGGAGAAATAATAGACATTCAATGAAATAGAGGACTTTCAAGTCTTCTTGATGTTAAGACCAGGGCTGAATAGAAAATTTCAAATTCAAAAACAAGAGAAGCATAAAAAGGCAAAAAGGAAAAGAAAATCCTAAGAAATTTAAGAAAGTTAAACTGCTTGTATTCCTACATGGGAAGATGATACTTGTAACATAAAAACTTTCTTATTTATTAAGCTTGTTAAAAGGAATATAGATACACACACACACACACACACACACACACACACACACACACACACACATATATATAAAACAGAGGATATAGATGTGAGTTGAAAATGAAGGAATAATAGCTAAAAATAAATTAAGGGGTTAGAGAGGAAAGAAAGAAAAAAAGGAGAGATTGACTCAAAGAGGAAATAATATACATACTCAAAGGAACAGAGAAATCTATCTTACCCTCCAGGAAAGTAGGAAGAGATGGAGATAAGAAAATAAAGATGGGGTGTGATAGAAAGGAAAGCAGATTGGTAGAGGAGGTTATCAGACACAAAACACATTTGAGGAGGGACAGGATGAAAGAAAAGGGAGAATAGATTAATTGGGGGGGAATAGGATCAGGAAAATACAGTTAGCAATAGTAACTGAAAGAAGTTATGAAGTATGTTTCTCTGAAAAAAAGGCTTCATTTCTCAAACATACAGAGAAAATGAGTTAAATTTATAAAAATAAAAGCAGCTCCTCAATTGATAATCGAGATATGAAAAGTTCTCAGATAAAGTAACCAAAGTTTTCTATAGTCATAAGAACAAATGCTCTAATTCATTATTGATTGGAGAAATGCAAATTAAACAACCCTGAAGTACTACTTCATGACTATTAGGTTGATTAGTAGGACAGAAAAGGAAAATGATAAATGTTGGAAGGGATGTGGGAAAAATGCATAATTGGTGGAGTTGTGAACTGATTCAGTCATTCTGAAGAGTAATTTGGAACTATGCCTAAAGGGTTATAAAGCCATGCATACCCTTTGACCTATCAATACCACTACTGGGTCAGAATCACCAAAGAGATTTTTAAAAAAGGACATGAATGAATAATGTTAAAAATATTTATAGCAATTCATTTCTGGTGACAAAAAATTGGAAATTGAGGAGATATCCATTAATTGAAGAATGAGTTAAATAACTGTGGTATTTGATTATGATGCTAAAAGAAATGATGGCCAGGATGCTCTCAGCAAAACCTAGAAATATTTACATGAACTGATGAAAAGTGAAATGTACTGTGTACAAAATAACAATATAGTGAGATGATCAACTGTGAATGACAGCTATTCTCAGCAATAAAATGATACTAGACAATCTTGACAATGCTATCCATCCCCAGAAAAAGAATGATGATGTCTGAATATATACTGAAACATAACTTTTTAAAAACTTTCTTGATTTTTCTTGAAGGTTTTTTTTTGTGGTCTATGTTTTCTTTCACAAATGATGAATATGGAAATGTTTTGCATGACTACACATATATAACTTGAATTGCTTGCCTTCTCAATCAGGGTGGTCAAGGAAGAAGGAAGGAAGAGAATTTGGAAATCAAAGTTTTAATAATGAATATTTAAAAATATGTTTGCATATAACTGGGGAAAAATAGAATTCTAAATAAAATTCTGAAAAACTGCATTGAAAGGCAAAACAACCAAACAAATAAATGAAAGGTTGTGGCAATTAACTGTCCTTTGATTCCCATCACCATCCCTGCAACTCTCTTTTTTAAAATTTAAATATTTTATTTGTTTTTCCAACTACATACAACAGTAGTTTTTACCAATCATTTTTTTCCCTCAAGACTTTAAATATTACATTTTTCTCGCTCTTTCCCTTCCCTCTCCCCTCCCTCTGACAGAAAGCAATTAGTGTTGGCTCTACATTTTTAACCATGCTAAATGTAGATCCTTATTGATCATGTTGCCCTGAGACTCTCTTTAAAATAAATATTTCTTAACCTGTCAACCATTACTAGATGTACAGATACACCATGTATACACATCACATTTTTTAGAGCATTATACCAATCTGATTTTTGTATTTGTGTCCCCTGTTCTTAATATGGTGATAGAAACTTAACATATGTTTTCTATATTCATTCATTCATTCATTCATTCATTCATTCAATGTTTTTTACTCTCCTCTATAGCTTTCCTTGTTGAGAAAGGCATCCTAAAGAAAATGTTGACCTTTTCCATTTATTCATTTATTTTCAATCTCCTAAAACAGGAGTATATCAATCACTCCTCTCTCCCTTCTCTCCCCATTCCCCTTCCATCCTCTCCCTGGCCTTCAAATACCAACCCACAAAAGATGCATTCAGTTGTAGGCAGTCTATTGCCAGATTCTTTTTGTAATGTCTCCTTTTCACTGTAACCTCAAAAATATTTCTGTCTTTGTCCCTGTCTTATTCTGTATATTTAGAAAGAAGTTTTTTACTATTCTCTCTGTTGTCACTTTGTTGATGCTGCTGTCTGCATTTAATTCACTCCTACTGCATTTCTGTTGTTTAGGGTATTCAAGAAATAAAAAAAAAAATATCTTTAGTTCTGGTTTTCTTTCTAAAAATGTTCCAAACTCTTCTTTTATTATTGAATGTCCATTTCTACCTCAGATTTGCAGATTAGGTCACCATGGAATGTATGATAAGTTTCATTGCTATCAACATATGCCTTTCTCTTGGTACAAAAGTCTTATGCAATTTAAATATCTTTTCTTTATATTTGAAAGCATTTTTCCTAATGACTTACAGAATGTGTGAGTTCTAAACTAAATTGTTGAATTTAAACACTATGTGTCTTGAAGTTTGTAGCTTTTGTTTGTTTATTTCCTGGAGGTGATCTGTGAATTATTCCAAATGAAATTTAGTTTTTGATGTTCAGAAGTCCCAGACAGTTTTCTTCTGGTCAGATTTCTTCATTGCAATATTAAGGGTTTTTTGTTTTATTTTGCTTTGCTTCTCTTGTGTTCCTCTGGTAGAACTGTGATACTTAGAATCTCTAGTCATCTGTGCTTAAGATCCCTATGTATCTCTTGCATAAAGAAGATATTTTCTTTTAATGTTCTTGGTTTTTTGCTTCTCTTCTTTTAGGTTGTCTTTCACTTCTGTTTATTTGTATTCCTTCCTTCCTTCCTTCCTTCCTTCCTTCCTTCCTTCCTTCCTTCCTTCCTTCCTTCCTTCCTTTCTTTCTTTCTTTCTTTCTTTCTTTCTTTCTTTCTTTCTTTCTTTCTTTCTTTCTTTGCCAAAGCTTGTCATTGCAGATTCAAGATTCTCATTTCTTCTCATTATTCTAGTATCCATAAATTCTTCTCTCACAATTCTCATTTCTCTTTCAAATCACTCAGGAACAGTGTATTGTGGTTCCATAATCTCCTCAGATTCCAAAGGCTCCTCTGTCACAGCAAGTATTGGATAATTTTCCTTAATTTTTGCCGTATTTATTCATAGATGCCTTAATTCATTTACTAGATGTAGAAGCCATATTCCCTTCTGTTGTTAACTATTTTTTTCATATTGATTTGTTTTATATTTCTTCCTAAAATTGTTGGTATTTTCAGTTTTTCCTCTCCCTACCTTGTATTTTTTAATTCATTCCAGAGTCCATTTTCTCTGATTGTGGTTTCCCTAAAGAGGTTGAATCTCAAAAATGTCTCAGTCTCCTCTGATGTTGAGAGGAGTTCACCAATCTAGATCTCTACCCATAGTGATTTTTCAAGTGGTCAAAACTGTGCCTAATTGGATATTCTTTTCCTCATGTTTGGCGCAACACTGCAAGGTTCCCCAAAGGCACAATGTTCTTTCCTGGGGTCTGATCCCAATCCCTCTATTCCTTACTTCCCTGGCTTTAGCACTGGCAATTCAGACCCTAATTTCCCTGGCATCAGAAGAGCCTGCTTTACCTAGGGTCAGCAGTACACAACTTGATGATATTTAAACTTCTGGTTTGCACCCCATGGTAGGCTTATGTTCATCAAGTGTGGCCAAGCTGACTGTTAAGGTCTGAGCAAAACCTGAAGTTGGAGTCTCTAAAACACTGAAAGTCAGGAGAGAAAAGAGTGAGTAGGGGTGGGTTTTGAGGAAAACAGTGACATATCCATGAATCTTTAATTTGGCTTCACTGTCAGTGGCATGGGAAATGGGGAAGGGATGGTAAATGATTTCAGCTTCAATAAGTTTCTGTTTCTGTTTTATTTTTTAAGCTTCTTTTAAATTCTGGGTGCCCTATAACTTGGAAAGAGTCAAAGTTGCATTATTGGTGCATAATTTATCTTTTGCAAAGGTTGGAGAAGTCATGGAAATCAGAGAAAATGTCTAATCTACCATCTTGTTGCTCCCATTATATAGTCCAGATTTTTTCAGTATCCACTGGGACCTTCTGTTCTAACTGGATTTTCAATTTTGGTTCCCATAATCTGTTTTAGGAAGCTGCAACCCAAATTGTAGTGCACAAAGAAAAGAGACTCAAGATTTTAAAACTACTTTTTTTTTAAATTTCCCTCAGAGGTATTCATTGGATTTTTTTTTTTTGCCTACCACATTTTTAAAAAAATTGTGCTTACAAACACCAAACAAAATGAGCATTTTGATACATGTTGTGGAAGAGAAAATGATTATATTTCAATTTGTGAATTTATAGCTTGCTTTTCTTTGCAGGTTAGGATAAATTTAATATGAAACTTTCAAAGTTATCCTGCTTATCCATGACTCCTGGGTTTCCTTTTGTTCTCTTCTTATTTATTAAAATACTTGATCTTAAACATTTTTGCCTCTACTATGGGTATACATTTCTTTGTATCATATTAACTACTTTACTGATTCCTTTTTTAATTCTAATAGAGGGATGAACCAACCACAAAACTGTTTTGTTTGGGGGGCCTGCTGTATCTATTCACATATCTAACCAGCTTTGCAGATCTTTAAGAACATTAGGAGTTTTCTGAAATATTCAAAAGATTTTTGATGGATTTCAACTTTAATCTTCAACTATTTTGCCATGAAAGCCCTCACTTACATAGAATGATCTTTAGTTTCAGATATGTCAGAAATTTAAAGAAACAGTTCTCAAGCAGCAAATCAAGGCCTATGACCTTCTTAACTGAGTTTTCCTTTTTCTTTATCCTGTTTAATAAATTTGTTGATTTATTTGTCAACTACGTGTAACAGAGTCCTTAATAATCATTTTTTTGGTAAAGTTTTGAGTTTCACATTTTTCTCCCTCCCTCCCTTTCCTCCCCTTTCCCCTTGACAGAAAAAGTTATCTATATATAATTATATTAAACATATTTTCATATGAATCATGTTGTGAAGGAAAAATCAGAACAAAAAGGAAAAGAATCCTGAGAAATAAAAAATATAAAACATAAAACAAATTGAAAAAATTGAAAATAATAAACTTTGGTCTGTATTCAGACTCTGCATTTCTTTGCTGAATGTGAATGATATTTTCCATCACAAGTCTTTTAGAATTGTCTTTGATTATTATACTGCTGAGGTGAGCAAGTCCATCATAGCTGATCATCTCACAATTTTGCTTTTAGTGTGTACAATGTTCTTCTAGTTCTGCTCATTTCACTAAGCATCAGTTCAGGTAAATCTTTCCAGACTTTTCTAAAGTCCAGGCTGTCAAGATTTTTTACAGAACAATAATACTCCATCACATTTCTATACCACATTTGTTCAGCTATTTCCCAATTGATGAATATCATCTCAGTTTCTGATTCTTTAGCACTACAAAAAGAGTTGTTATATTTTTATGAATGTGGGTTTTTTTATCCTTTATTATGCTCTCTTTGAGATATAGATATAATAGTGAATTTGCTGGATCAAAAGGTATGCACAATTTTATTGTCTTTTGGGTATAATTACAAATTGCTCTCTGGAAAGTTTCGATCATTTCACAAATCCACCAATAATACATTAGTGTCCCTTTCAAAAATGATCATTTTCCTTTTTTGTCATAATGGACAATCTGATAGATGTCCTTTCCTCTCCTTTCCCTTCCTGAGGTGGTAGCTCAGAGTTGTTTAAATTTTCATTTTTCTAATCAATAATGATTTAGAAATATGACTATAGATTGCCGGATTTTTATTTACAACGCCGGCTTCTTTATGCTAGTCCGTCCTCTTACTCACCAGTCCAACGCATGATGAGTCTTCGGGGTACCTCCGGCCCCCACTCTTTGATGGGGGAAGAACCAGACAGAGCGCCTGAGGTGGATAATGAGTCTTTAATCTTCTGTGATCACATCCCGCTCCCTCCCCACCTCTCAGTAGACACTTTTATCCCTTCTGTCCTCCCTCCCATGAACTCTTAAACAATGAGGGGCCGAGTTCTGTAACATTCCTTTATAAGGGGATTATGTTTCCCCCGCTAAGCGACCGCCAAGCCTCTTCCCCCCCGCCCCCAACATCTCCCCCTTTCTGTTTTACAAGGTTATCACTTGGTGTGACCTTAAGCGGTGCTGAGGTTAGCCTTAAGCGGTGTCATTTCTACTGGCCTCTGATAGCCGGGGGCGAGGAACCCTGTCTTAGGTCATCTCCTTCAACCCAGGACCTTGCCCGTCCTAGGCGCCCGACACCCTCAGGGCCTGTCTTAGGTGGCTGGGTTAGGAGAGGTTGCCCGTCTTGGGGTTTACCTCGTCTTACCCCTAGGTGTCACATGTCATGCATGGCAGCTAGCCAGACTTGGGGATCCTCCCCCGTCTCCATGGCCATGAAGGCTTTCTGAGTAAGAAGCATATAGCCCCTCTGTCGCCTAGCCAGGCGGCAGAAACAGACAACAAGTAGGGTGATTCCCAGAATCAGCGTCCTTGTTCACCCTCAAGGGGGTACCCTCCCGCCATCTGGCAATCCCTCCATGGTATGGGATCCTCGATGTCTTCCCCTGTGGCCACACATGAGGGGCCCCACCGAGGAATCGTGAAGTCCCGTTGAGTTTGATTCACCAGGGGTCGCCAACCCAGAAGGCCTCGGAGCTGGGTCCCCTTTTTTGTCCCTGCTGGGCTGACAGTCGTCTGCGGGAAAAGGCCGACGCAGGGGTCAGTCGGGGCAGTGCTATAGTTAAAATCGTTCTGCCCTGTGGGGTTGAAGTTCCAGGACCGATTTTCTTCCCCGATGTCGAAACATAGGGAGTTGTTCAGGTCCCAGCAGAAGGAGTTCTGGGCCGGTGCTTCAGCGGGGTCCATATATGCAGAAGGGAGCCCCATCGATGTATTGGTCACTAGCAGCCGAGGGTAGATCGGGGAGTTCCGTGCTACCGGAAGGGGAGAGGGAATAACTCGGAGTATTCCCCATGTCGGATTCCCTTCAGATGGAGCACCTCCAAGGATCCCTACGACGATCAGAAGGCCTGAAAAAGGAAGAAATTCCTCTCACCCCGTAGGGTTGGGCATTAATCAAGGTCTCTTATCTTGTAAACAGGGAGCCATCTTTCTGGCTCTTCTATCTTATCCTCGGGATGAAATGACAGGTGGCCCTGTCTTCTGTTCTTTACCGTTACAGGGCCATGCCAACCTCCCTCTTCATCTCTCCACATGACTTTAGAGCCTGGTAGGGCCTTGGTGGGAGAGGGCAGGAGCGTTGGTTCTTTCTTAGCATGTCCTTTTGGGGAGAAAAATCTTTGGGCGGCTGTAGTGCCGTCATCCCTGACTTGTAGGAAATTCATGGTAAATAGTACCTGAGACAGGTCTGAATGGGTCAGTGACCTGCCAACTCCCCCTTTCTGTTTAAAGAGCGTAGTTTTGAGTGTGCGATTTGCTCTTTCTACCAAAGCTTGGCCAGTGGGATTGTAAGGGATCCCGGTGGAATGGGAAATGGAAAATTCTTTGCAAAAGGAAGCAAAGGCCCTCGAGGTGTAGGCGGGCCCATTATCGGTTTTGATAGCCGAGGGGACACCTAAGACAGCCATCTGGGCATATAGATGTGAGAGAACGTGTTTAACCGCTTCTCCTGGCTGTAGAGAGGCGAAGGTGAAGGAGCAGAAGGTGTCCACCGAGACATGGATGTACTTACGACCCAGGTGAGTAATGTCCATCTGCCAAAGAGCATTGGGGCCGTCCCCACGTGGGTTAGACCCCTCCGCGGGGAGGGCTTGTCTAAAGGGAGCACAAGAAGTGCAGGAGCGCACAATTTGGCGAGCCTCCTTCCGGGGAATGCTGTATAGGCGCTGGAGCGACCTGGATGACAAGTGATACTTACCATGTGCCAGCTGGGCAGGTGTGGACAGGTTTAACAAGAGAGCCCTATCTGCCTCCGCATTGCCCTGGAATATGGGGCCGGTGGAAGAAACGTGAGAGCGCACGTGAAGAACAAACAGGGGGTGGTTTCTATCACGGAGGGAGGATTGCAGCTGTATAAGGAGTGGGCTAATGGAAGAAGTCGAGGAAATGAAGGCATCTTCTAAACGAGGGATTAGCATGGCACAATACATACTGTCAGTAATAAGATTAAAAGGGGTGTCTCTGTAGAGACGGAAAGCCTGAAGTATAGCATATAGTTCATTCTTCTGAGTGGAGTCAAAGGGGGTATCAAAAATCCAGGTGGCGGGTCTAGCAGGGTCATGGACCACAGCACGGCCCAACCTGGTAGCGTCAGTGAAGACATTAGGGCCGGTCACTGGTTCTGGGGACACTAGAGGGCGCGGGCGGGAAAGGTGCAGTTCAGCGAACACTCTAACCACGGGAGGTGGTGTGAGTCTGGTCTGAGAGAGGGTAGTCAGGACAGTGGCCCAAGCGATAGATCTATCAACTAGCGAGTGGGTCACCTCCTCTGGGAGGGTAAAGTTGAGGACAGGCAAGAGGCCAAAGAGACGCTGGCATCGCTCTGAGGCCTGAAGGCAAAATAAGGCCAGGGCCTCCCACCGGTCCCGGATGATGCTCTTAGTGGTCCAGGGGTATAGCCATTCAAGGCATCCATGTCTCTGGAATAAACATCCCCAGCCAAGGGAACTGTCCCCCAGTGTGTGGAAGAGGACAGGCGACTCCGGGTCGTATTGAACCAAGAAGGAAGAGGTTCTGCGGAAAATTTCCGAGAGCGCCTGTCTTGCCTGGGGGGTCCAACTTCTAGGGGATGACAGATGGGAGTCGCCTTTAAGGACATCATATAGAGGTTGCATTAAGGAGGATGGGAGGGGCATAGCGGGACGCAGCCACTGTATGGCGCCAACAAGCCTCTGAAAATCATTAAGAGTAGTGTATCCCTCGACGTTGATCGGAGGAAGTGCCCTACTAATCTTTCCCGGAAAAATCCTATGCCCCAAGTAATCATAGGGGAAATCCATCTGTACCTTTTCCGGGGCTATGTGAAGCCCCTTCTTGCGGAGGACATGGGTGGTGCGTTGCAAGCAAGCCCGAGCCCCCGTCACAGAAGGTGCTGCAATCAAGATATCATCCATGTAATGTATGAGCATGCAATTCGGGAATTCTTTTCTGATAGGATGTAGCAGAGTATCCATGTAAAGCTGGCACAGGGTGGGGCTATTGGCCATTCCCTGCGGTAGGACGGTGAACTGATAATGTTTACTGGGGGCTTGGAAATTGATCGCGGGGAGGGAAAAGGCAAATTTTTCTTTGTCCTCCGGGTGGAGGGGAATGCTATAGAAGCAGTCTTTAACATCAATCACTATAATAGTCCACCCTTGCAGGACTGCAGTGGGCATAGGGAGACCAGGTTGGAGGGTCCCCATGGGTACCATGTTGGCATTTACTGCCCGAAGATCAATCAACATTCTCCAACTCCCCCCTTTCTTTTTTATGACAAAGACGGGGGAGTTATACGGGCTAAGGGACGGTTCCACTTTGTTCTCGCGCAGGAGGGTCATTACTATGTCTGTGAGGGCGATGAGCTTTTCTTTTGTCAGGGGCCACTGCTCAACCCAAATAGGTTTCTTATTAATCCATGTTATTCTGGGGGAAAAGCTCATCTCTAGAGTGGCCCCAATTAATTTCCCCGCAGGCTATCAGGGGTGGCAAGTGTCAGGTTAAGCTGGCTCAAGATGTCTCTACCCCATAATGCATAAGGGAGGTCGGGTAGGCACAGTGGGGTGAAGAGTCCAGATTCTTCCAAAGCTGACCACCGTAAGGCGTGTGCTGCTTTCATGGCAGATCTATTGCCCCCCACCCCCGTCACTGCTTGAGGGCTCTGTAGGAGTGGCCACTCGGGCCTCCACTGTCCCCTATTTATGACAGAGCAATCGGCTCCAGTGTCAATTATCCCTTCGAGCTTCTGATTTTCCACCATGACGGTTAACAGTGGTCGCCCAGAGCTGACTGGGTGGACCCAGTTCACATGAGCGGGAGGGGTCCGCAAGGGCAGCGCCTTTCCCACCTCTTGGCCCTGTTTTACCAAGGTGGGAAAGGGGTGGGGGTTTGTGACCCTTACGGATGTGGGACTTCCGGGACCAAAAATGACCTGGGTATGGGTGACTAAGTCCACACATCTCTCAGCCCCTGTGATGAGCGCTGGGTAAGTAGTTAGCTCGATGGGAATCATCGAGGTTTCCCAAGGCCCGATCTCTCTCTGCTGTGTCCCTTCTCTATAGTCAACCCTCACGGGGATAGTCACAGTGATGGGGCCGCTGTCTTTGAGCACGGGGGGCCCCGCGGCCGGGCCCCTCCCTTTCCTTTTTCCCGACTTCCCTTTGGATCGGCAGAACCTGGCTATGTGACCTGGCTTTCCACAGGAATAACAGGTCGGAACTGAAGTGGAGGGGGGCCGCTGCCTGCACTGTGCTTTGAGGTGCCCTGGCTTTCCGCACCCAAAACAGGTGGGTCTCACCTGCATACCGCCAAGGGCGGTCAGGAGGCTATCCTCCCGGTTCTCCATGGCAGTCACTAAGGCTTGAATTGAATCCTCGCTGGGCATGTCCAGCAATTTGTCAACAATTTCTTCTAATGAAGCGTCGGGGGGAAGGCTGCTAATGGCTGCGATCCCTTTGGGGCGAAGTCCCTCTTTAATCAATTGTCTCATAAGTAGATCAGATCCCGGGGTGTCTCCCATTATACAAGTCACTGTCTCTTTAACCTCGTTCACAAATGAGAGGGGTGTCTGATCTGCTCTCTGCTTCAGCCCAACCAACTTCTGTGTGGCTCTCCCCCCTTTCATGGCTCCAATCTTATCCCAAGCTGCAACATGTGTTTCTTTAACAGTCTCTAGCTCAAACTGGCCATACCAGGCCTGAACAGCAGGGTCAGTATAGGCTCCAGTTCCACACAGGAGGTCAATGGCTAAATCCAGGGAAGTATAACCCCGGGATTTTGCCAGCTTAGAGGCCTCTCTGCGGGCCTGAGCCTTAAAAGCTAAATATGAGGAGGCATCCAGGCACGCGGCTGCAATTTCGTCAAAGTCAGCAGGGGTCCAAGGGTGCGTAGCGAAGAGGTTTTGCATCAGTCTTTTTACATAAGGGGAGCTTGGGCCGTATTTAGTCACGGCCTCCTTAAGTTCCTTAAGCATCTTAAAAGGGACAGGGCGGTAGTCTCGGGCTCCGGTAAGGGGGTCCGTAAATACCGGGTAGAGGCCCCAGTCATCCCACTCCACCTCCTCCCCTTTCTCTATTGCTATGGAGGCACTCGCGGCAAGTAGGCCAGATGGGCGGAGCCCTTGAGGGGATCTCTGAAGGGCGGACAAGGAACATGGGGGATTTTTTGCCTCTGTTTCCTGGCTGGGCCGCCAAGTCTGGGGCGCGGCAGCTGTCCAATCAGTGCGGACTCCTCCCTCCTCGTCAGCAGCCTCCCGGTCCCACCTACTCACGCTCCTCTTCCTGCCACCCCTGAGGACTGTTTGCACCCCTCCCTTCCCGCGCTCGGAAACTTCCGGCCCTGAATCTCTAAGTGCGCCACATTCATTGCCCTCCCCCTTTCCTTTCTGTCTCCGTAAGGAGGGGCATGCGGCATTTTCTTCTCCCTGGGGGCCCCTTGTTCCCCCATTGTTTCTTCTAAGTTCCTCCCATGGATACAGGGGAGGGGGTGGCCTTCCCTCTTCCTCTGAGCTCTCTGAATCCGATCCCACCAACGAGCTACCCACCTGAGTGCTGATTGGTTGTGCCAAAGTCACCTTCTGGGGATGCAGGGCTGCATCCACTATCTTATACACTGTAAAATCCTCAGGGGTCAGTTTTCCCGGGCAGGTGTCATCATAGGAGGCCATCTGCTGCCCTACCACCTTCCATTTACCTGGTTGGATCCCACTATGTTGCACCCAAGGGCAGATGTTCCAGATATTCTCAACAAAAGCACGGCACGTCTTGATAGGTAATTTACAGCCATGCTTAGCGCAGAGTTTATAAAGCTGCGCTGCAACGACCCCTTTCTCCTCCGGCTGAAAGGCGGGAATACTATTCTGGCCCCCCATGCTGTCTACTAGCCGAGGCTGCAATCCTAACAGGTGGCAGAACTGGAAAATTCCCGTTCGGCAAAAGAGAAGGAGGCAGCAGGGCACAATCAGACAGGCCAGCACGGCAAGGAGCGTGATTAGAGCAGAAGGAGAAAGGGAAGAGAAAGGAAGCATAGTCAACACAAGAGGGATATGTCCTTCAGGCAATATCTGAGAGTAAACGCCCTCTCCTTCCTCCCGGTCGGAAACGACCGAGGCTGTCTGGAGAATCCGACCAGCGGATTCAGACGTTCCCTAGCAAAATCAGGTCCCTGTTCGGGCGCCACTTGCCGGGTTTTTATTTACAACGCCGGCTTCTTTATGCTAGTCCGTCCTCTTACTCACCAGTCCAATGAGTGATGAGTCTTCGGTGTACCTCCGGCCCCCACTCTTTGATGGGGGAAGAACCAGACAGAGCGCCTGAGGTGGCTAATGAGTCTTTATTCTTCTGTGATCACATCCCGCTCCCCCCCCACCTCTCAGCAGACACTTTTATCCCTTCTGTCCTCCCTCCCATGAACTCTTAAACAATGAGGGGCCGAGTTCTGTAACATTCCTTTATAAGGGCATTATGTTTCCCCCGCTAAGCGACCGCCAAGCCTCTTCCCCCCGCCCCCAACAATAGATAACTAATTTCTTCAATTAAGAACTGTCTGTTCATTATCCTTTGACAAATTATCATTTGGGGAATGATTTGTATTCACATAAATTTGATCCATTTCTCCATTTATTTTAGAAATGAGTCCTTTATCAGAAATACTAGCTATAGAAAATGATTTCCCAACTTACTGCATTTCTTTTAAACTTGGTTGCATTGCTTTTATTTGTGCAAAAACTTTTCAGTTTCACAAAATCAAAAGCATCCATTTTGCATTTTGTAATTTCTCCTCTTTGGTCATAAACTGCTCACTTTTCCATAGATCAGACAGAAAAAACATTCCTTGTTCTTCTAATTGACTTATGGTATCACCTTTTAAATCTAAATCATGTACCCATTTCAATCTTATCTTGGTTTGGGTTTGAGATGTTGATCTGTGCCTAGTTTCTGTCCTAGTATTTTCCACTTTTTCCATCAGTTTTTGTTAAGGAGTGAGTTTTTATCCCAAGAAGATGGAGTCTTTGGGTTTAATCAAACAATAGATTATTAAGTCATTTACTATTGTTCCTTTTGTACTTAGTCTATTCTACTGATTAATCCCTTCGTTTCTTAGCCAATACAAAACAGTTTTGACGATTGAGGCTTTATAACATAATTTTAGATCTGGTATGTCTAGGTCATCTTCCTTTACATTTTTTCATTAATTCCCTTTTTATTCATGACCTTGTGTTCCTTCACATGAATTTTGTTTCTATTTTTCCTAGCTCACTAAAATGATTTTTGCCAATTTTATTGGTATGGCAATGAACAAGTAATTTAATTGATGTAGAATTATCATTTTATATTATATTAGCTCAGTTTACTCTTCAGCATTTGACATTTGTCCAATTACTTAGTTGATTTTATTTGTGTGAAAAAATATTTTGTAATTGTTTTCATATCTTTCCTGAGTTTGCATTGGCAAACAAATTCCCAAGTACTTTATGTTGCTACAGTTACTTTAAATGGAATTTCTCATTCTATCTCTTGTTTTTGGGTTTTGTTGGTAATATCTAGAAGTGCTGATGAATTATGCAGGTATATTTTATATCCTGCAGTTTTGATAAAGTTGCTAATTGTTTCAAGTAGAGTTTTAATTGTTTTCTAGAATTCTCTAAGTATGCCATCATATCATCTGCTAAGACTAAAAATTTTGTTTCTTTGGCTCTGGAGATTTTTTTTTTCAGGAGTTCATTGATGACTTGTTTAATTTCTTTTTTTCTGAAAGGGGATTATTTAAGTATTTAATATCTTCTGTTAATCTGGGCATTTATATTTTTATAAATATTCATCTATTTCATTTAGATATACAGATTTATTATTATATTATAATATTATTATAGTAATTTCCTCTTTAGAGGTGGTGAATTCACCCTTTTCATTTGTTACTGGTCATTTGTTTTTCTTCTTTAAAATCATATTAACCAAAAGTTAATATATTTTATTGTTTTTTAAAAAGCCTTCTATTTTTATTTATTAGTTCAATAGTTTTCTTATTTTTAATTTTACTAATCTCTTTTGTTTTCAGAATTTCTAATTTGATATTCAGTTGGAGATTTTTTAATTTGTTTTTTCACATTTTTTTAGTTGCATGCTCAATCCACTGATATCTTTCTCTATTTTATTCATGTAAGCATTTAGAGATATAAAATTTCCCCTAATAATTGCTTTGGTTGTATCCCATAAGTTTTGTTATGTTGTGTCATTATTGTTATTACCTTGGATGAAATTAATAATTATTTAAATGACTTGTTGCTTGATCTATTCGTTCCTTAAAATTAACTCATTTGTTTCCAATTAATTTTTAGTCTATCTTTACATGGTCCTTTAATTCACATTATTTTTATTGAATTATAATCTGAAAATTATGCATTTATTATTTCTGTAATTCTGCTTTCAATTTTGAGATTTTTATTCCCTAATACATATACAATTTTTTTGTAGGTGCTATATATGGATGAGAAAAAAAACATGAATCCTCTTTCATCTTTTCCAAAGGTCTATCATATCTAACTTTTATAAAATTCTTTTCATTTCCTTAAATTCCTTTTTGTTTATTTTTCATTTAGATTTATCTAATTCTGAGAGAGGAAAGATGAGCTTCCCCACCAGCATAGTGCCTTCTTAAAACTTATTTAGCTTGTTCTCTAAGAATTTGGATGCTATACCACTTGTTACACACACACACACACACACACACACACACACACACACACAAACACACACATATACACACATATTTATATACATATATATAATATATATATAAATTATTATTACATCACTATCTATCGTATCTTTTAAGAAGATCTAGTTTTCCTCCTTTGCCTTTTAATGAGTTTGATTTTGGCTTTTATTTTGTTTGAGATGAGGATCTCTACCCCTGGTTTTTTTCCACTTTAGCCAAAGCTTAATAAATTATGTTGTAGTCCTTTGCCTTTACATGTATCTCTTTGCTTCAAATGTTTTTCTTGCAAAGAACATATTATAGAATTTGGATTTTTAATTCACTCCCCTATCTGCTCCACTTTTATTAAAGAGTTCATCCCATTCACATTCACAGTTATAATTGCTACCTCTTTTTTTTTACCATCTATCCTATCTCCCTTCCATTTGTACGTTTTTCCCCTTTCATTCTATCCCTCCTCACCAGTGTTTTTGCTTCTGAATACCACCTCCATCAATCTCCAACCTTCTAAACATCTCCCTTCCTTTTATTTTCCCTTTTCCCTTTTACTTTCTCCCTCCTTCCTTCCTTCCCTTCTATCAGTCCCTACTTTCCTTAATCCCCTCTCCCCTCCTAGGACCTGAAAGGTAAGATAAATTTCTGTACCCAAATGAGTGTATGTATTATTACCGCTTTGAGCCAAATATGTTGAAAATAAAATTCAAGCAATGTTCATTCCTTCCATTCTTTCCTTTTACTATAATAGGCTCTTTGCCCTTTTTCATGTGATGTATTTTATATTCTTCCTCCACCCTCCTCCATTTCCATTCTTGAATTTTTTTCAAATCATTCCATCTAAATCTTCTTGTATTTATTCTAAGTATGCTCCCTGTAACAGAAATATAGTTTTCAAGAGTTATGAGTATTATCTTCCCATGTAGAGATGTACCCAGTTTAACATTATTGACTAACATTCTTTTTGTTTTCTCTTGTGTATCATTTTATCTATCTCATAAATCTCATGTTTGAAGTTTGAATTTTCTTTTCAACTATGGTTTTTTCATCAGGAAAATTTGAAAGTGATGTATTTAGTTAAATGTCCATCTTTTCCCTTGAAAGGGTATGCTTAATTTTTGCTGGATAGTTGATTCTTGGCTATAAGCCAAGCTCTTTACTCTCTGGAATTTCATATTCCATGCCCTTTTGTCCTCCACTGTTGATACTGTCAAGTCCAGGGTAATTATGAGTGTCCCTCCTTCATATTTGAATTGCTTCTTTCTGGTGGTCTGTAGGATTTCCTTCTTCATCTGATAATTCTGAAATTTGGCTATAATATTCCATGGTGTTTTCATTTTGGGTAAGTGATCAGTGGATTCTTTCTTTTACACTATAGTTCTAGGCTATCAGGGAAGTTTTCTTTGATGATTTCTTGAAATTTGTTGTCCAGGATCTTTTTTTGATCATGGCTTTCAGGTAGTCCAAAGATTTTTTTTTTTGGTTTTTGCAAGGCAAACGGGATTAAGTGGCTTGCCCAAGGCCACACAGCTAGGTAATTATTAAGTGCCTGAGACCAGATTTGAACCCAGGTACTCCTGACTCCAGGGCTGGTGCTTTATCCACTATGCCACCTAGCCATCCCTAGTCCAATAATTCTTAAATTATCTCTTCTGGATCTATTTTTCAGTTTATTTTTTCAATGAGGTATTTTACATTTTCTATTTTTATTTTACTGCACTGATTATTGATGTCTCATAGTGTCATCAGCTTCTACTTGCTTAAATCAACTCTTCAAGGGATTGAATTATTTTCTTCAATTAGAATCTGCATCTCCTTTTCCATTTGGTCAGTTCTATTTTTAAAGGAGATGTTAACTTTTTTTTCAGTTTCATGAATGTATTGAAGGAATTATTCTTTTTTTTGCATTTGCCCAATTGTATTTTTATAGCATTTATTTTCTTCAGTCAATTTTTGTGTTTTCCTTGGTAAGATGTTGAATATCTCTTGCACTTCTTTTACAAATTTTCCTATTTGATTTTAAAAATCCTTTTTGAGCTCTTCCAAGAAGTGTTTTTGGGATGGAATTCATATTGCCCAATGGGGCTTCAAATGTAGTTTCTTTTTTTTTCCATCCTCTTTCTGAGATGGTCTTGCACTCTTCCTTATCTCCAAAATCATTTTCTATAGTCCTGGCTTTTCTCTGACTTTTCTTACTCATTTTGAACTGTGTTCCTGGCACACCAGGGTGATGTTCCAAGCTTCTTGTATTGGGAGAGAGACTCACAGACCTTCCATGCTGATAATTCCAACAATTGCTTGCTGGCCTGGAGCCTTACAAAAACAGATCTTCAACAGTGAGAATACCAGTAGCCTACTCACTGGACTAGGGTCTTTCTCATTGAGAATACTGGTGGCCAGCTAAATAAGGGATTTGGGGTACCTTTGTTGTAGCCCTCCTAGATGACCTGCTATGCAATTAGCTTGCTGAGTCAGGACCCTTGGCCTTCTGCCACAGATCTCTGTTGTGGCTGAAACCTCTGGCTGACCTTCTCTGCATCCACCCCTATCCTGTTCTCTGCTACCTGCTCTTGGTCACTTTCCCTTTCACCTGAGACAGAACTTGCTAGAAAATGTGCCATTCTGTGCTTTTGAGGATTCTGTCACTCCAGAATCCATTTAAGATACTTAATTCATATTGTTTCTGAGTGAAACTTAAGTGAGCTTAAGGAAGTTTCTGACTTCTCTCCACCATCTTGACTCTGTCCCTTAGTATTTGAAGCTAGAAGGAGCCTTAAAAATGATCTACTTCTAACCACCTACCTTATAGATAGATGAACATAGTTGAATTGACCAAAGCATTATAATAACAACCCCCTGGACTCAAGCCCAGGTTTCTGATCTCAAATCTTTCCTATTTTATGCAAAAGAAACAAATAATTAAATTAATAAAATTGAGCACATGTTATATGCATAAACCATACTAAGAGCAAAGGATATAAAGATCTCCAACATGATAGAAGTCCTGCCCTCAAGTTCTTTACTAGCAAGAGTAGAGTAGGTAACTGTGATAAAAGTTAGAATATGATGGCACCCAAGAAAGAGCAAACAGAGAGACAGGAGCAATTAGTAAAAGGAGGTATCATTTCAAGTTGGAAATGTCAGGGAAGATTTCATGGAGAAAATACTTCTTAAGCTGGGTCTTGAATGAAAGAAGGATTTCATTCAATTCAATGCAATACATCATGCACTTATTAAATTTCTATTCTTCTTTCTTCTTTTTTTTTGCAAGGCAATGAGGTTAAGACACTTGCTGATGCTAGGTAATTATTAAGTGTCTGAGGCTAGATTTGAACTCAGGTTCTCCTGACTCCAGGGTCAGTGCTCTATCCACTGGATTACCTAACTTCCCCAATACCTTCTCCTTATAAGGCATGATACATTAACAAAGACAAAATTAAAAATAGTTCCTGTCCTTAAGAAGTTTATATTCTATTAGAAGGATACAAAATACAAAGCACACACACACACACACACACACACGTAAATGTATATATCTGTATGAATGTGTGTGTGTATGCTATTCGAAAAAGTAAAGAACATGAACAATGTAGGGATCAGAAAAGGTTTCTCACAGGCAATGGCAGGACTGGTAAATGTTGATAACTAATTCTCTAAAATATGTATGATTGTGTGTGAATATATATATATATATATATATATATATATATATACTCACATATATGTATGTATGGCATTTTGAAGCTTAATCTGCATTATTAATATTTTCTCCATTACTTTCTTAAGCCTAGACAATCAATAAAGTAATAAAGCAAGCCCTGATTTGTATATTCTTTGCCAATTTCTGCAATATAAATGATCACACTGAAAATTTAATATTCAACTTTTGGAAAACATTTTGAGCTTGTTCCAGTTCATTGTAGTGATGATACATAAATCCTTGCCTTAAAGGAAACTAGAAATTTCAAGAAATAGAGATTGAGATAGCCTTTCAAGTATGGAGAATTCTATATGGATATAGGAAATGAAATATCAGCTTCAGAGAACTATACTTTTGGTCAATTTGACAAAAGTGCAAAAGGAGAGAACTTAGGACATGGGGTCATTATGAATCAATAATTAGAGACTGGAAAAGGCAAGACAGGAGCAGGGAATGGTTAGCAAATTATTGCATTGAATTTAAGACTCAATAGATGGGAATAATATGATATAATAACAGAAAGGTAGATGTAAAGGACCTTAGATTCTAAGCTACAAATTTTATGCCTTTTTCATTACTCATAGCAACTGAGAATAATTGAAGGTTTTGAAGCAAAGGGGTATAAAACCAGAATCTATATTAGTAGGCTGATACTGACAACTATGCAGATGGGATATTGGTAAATGCAGAAATTGCAGACATAGAGACCAGTTAAGAGGTTATTATGATAACATAATGTAGGACTAATAATATTGTGAACTAAGGGTAGTGACAGTGCAAATGGAAAGATAAAATGTAGGTAGATGTTGTAGAGTTAAATTGAATTGTATGGTAACCAGATGTTGAAATGAGGGTGAGAGGAAGAGTGAAAGACTATAAATGTTACTCTTTCTCTGAAATTGTGAGAAGGAATAGTAAGGGAGATAGAAATAGAAAGTGATAAGAACCCTATTCTAGCAGTCAGAAGACATAGATTCTGGTTCCATCTCTAATACTTCCTGACTGAGTGAACCTTAACAAATGACCGCTTCAGAGCTTCAATTATTTCACCTGAGAAATGGGGTTAATGATGCCTGCAAAAGATGCTGCCCTTTATGATATGGATAGTTTGGACAAAAGAAAGTGGGAAAATCCAGATCAGTTGTAAAAAGAATCATCTAAGAGAAATGTCCCTCACATAGAATAATGATGGGAAGCTAATCTAGTTTCTCAGGCTCTAATTTACATGTGACATATAAAATTTGAAGTTTGATATGTGGAAAACCCTAATACCTAGAATTATTTGGGAACTATGAGATAATTATATCTTGCCTATATGTGATTTAGCTGATCTTCAAGTACCCTTTGTTTTGTTTTTTTTTTTAAAGAAAGAAACAAGTCATTTCACATAAGTGTCTGTTATGGAGCAGTTATGTTGCTTAAAACCAGAACTCCTAGTGGGGCTGAGACTCCTTAAAGTTGGTTCACAGCAAGATCTCATAGTCTGCACTGCCGCTTATAATTTGAAAGAGTTGATTATAGTTAAAACTTTGTTTCTGGGAAGAACTGATTGGAGGGAAAGTATTGCTGTTTGACAGAGCTGATTGCAGGGGAAAGGTTCTGCTTTACTTTCTACTATACCACTATCTACCACCAGTAAAAAACATCTGAGTTCAAACAAAGGAACAGACCTCAAAAAAGCTCTATAGTACCTTGGTTGAGGATTCACTTTTACTGAGAGATTAACATTGCTTTGGCAGCCCAGATGAGGAGTATTAGGCAACAAAGAAATCCATACATTAGAAGAATGAAAAGACCCAAAGGAGAAGCAGCTCTGTTCATCAATGAACTGTTGTGAACAGACTCCTTCTAAAAGTAATAATGAATATCATGACACAACTTCCAAAATTGGTGTGTGTGTTTGTGTGTGTGTGTTATCATGGCACAACTTCCAAAATTGGTGTGTGTTTGTGTGTGTGTGTGTGTGTGTGTGTGTGTGTGTGTCTGTGTGTGTGTGTGTGTGTGTGTGTACATTGATAGAAGAGTGTGTGGGTGATAATGGGTGGATAGTCTGTTTTAATTTGCCTTCTCTTCTAAATACTTCAAAATTGCTAAATGAGAGGCATACTAGTTGTAGTTCAGGAGTGTAAACTACAAAAATGTACCCCACCCTCTTTCTCAGAGTTACTTCCCTGGACACAGTAGGAATGTGACAATATAGAGAGAAGAGTAGAGGTTGGGTTCTATGCCAACTCCATATCTGGGCTATGGTTGTATCAGTGATCTTCTGGGCTGTTTATGTGTTTGTGTTTATATAAACACTTTTGGGGGCACACTTCCTCCCTGAGCTATAGTCATGGGAGTTTGGCACAAAAGAGGATAGGAACTTAGCACTCTATCTTCATCACTGCTCTGAAGAATGGATTGTGGGCAGTGTAGAGCAGTAGTTGACTTTCTAATCAAAGGACCTAGGGTCAAATTGGACATCTGAAGCTTGTTACCACTGTGATCTTGGGCAAATCATTGTACCTATACCAGCCTTAGTTTATTCATCCATAAAATGATATACTTGTGTTAGATGATATCTGACCTTTCTAGCTCTAAATCTATGATCTTCCTGGTCCAACTATATTTCTTTTCCCAATCCCCTTGAATTCATACCTGCATTTAACCCAGGTGTTATGATTCCTATTCATAGTCTTGACATCAGGTTTCTATTATTTCCTTGAAAAAATTTGTGAGCTATAGAGCTTGTGGTTTTGTGTTTTTCATGGAGTCTCCTATATAATATATTTTGCTAACTGTAATTTATTATATAAATATAAACTACTCTAATTATCTGATATTGCTAATAAAAACAAAACAAAACAGAAATGTGTCATACTCCTTCCATTCCTAGAGTAAAAAATAATCCTTTCCAATTGGCCATCAAAGGAACAGTTCAGCATCCTGCCTGTCCCACCCCCAAATCGTCCATACTAGGATGGCTCTCAGATATTCATCACTCTGCCTCTGTAATCTTTCCACTAGATCTGGTAGGGGTGGGTAGGAGAAAGGAAATTAGATTTATTCTCTTTCGCTCCCCTTCATTCTAGCCCAGTTAAGTGGTCTCCACAATTCAATATGCAGACAGTGCTTAGGATTCCCTGGCTTCATCAGATGGTTGAAAAAATTTTGTGGGAGCTGCAGTAAAAACAAACAGACTGGAGTATGTCAGATTTTGTTAGAGGCTCAGAGAGATGGGCTGTCAGAGCAGACAAACAAGAGGCAGGGGAACTGGGAATTCACACCAACAGATTTGATGTAAGTGCCAGTCTGGAGTTGGCCATGATGGCCTCTTCCCCTCCTGCTCAATTGAAGGAAAAACTATGGAAGAGTCACTAAAGCTTATAGAAGTGTATTTATTTAAATTGTCAAGATAAATTAACTTTTAAAGCTCCGATGAGAAGGTCCTATAAGTCTGTATTGTCAATAGGGAGTCATGAATATGCAAGTACATGCAGTCATTGAGTTAGTTGGTTGCAAACATATTTTGAGGCAGCTGTTCACTTAATAATCCCCAAGAAGAAGAAAAAGACTGGTTTACTTTGTCTAATTTGCATGGTTAAAGTAATCACTTTGGAATGGTATTGGAGCAGTTAACTCTACACCCTGAAGCAAAGATAGGGAACATAGTTGAGGAAAAATCTTTAGTCCTAACACATTTAGACCTGGAAGAATTATAGCAAATACCTAGTCTGGGTGTTCTTCACCTTAGTTATTGTTGTTTCATGAACCCTTTTGGAACTCTGGTGAAGCCTCTCTAACTGCTCAAAATAACTTTAAAAAATTAATAAAGAAAATATTAAATTTCACTTAGAACTTATTGAAAATATAGATGTGTGGGGGTGGCTAGGTGGCATAGTGGATAAAGCACTGGCCTTGGAGTCAGGAGTACCTGGGTTCAAATCAGGTCTCAGACACTTAATAATTACCTAGCTGTGTGGCCTTGGGCAAGCCACTTAACTCCATTTGCCTTGCAAAAACCTAAAAAGAAAATATAGATGTCCCTCCCCCCTCTGAAATCCCCTTGGGAACTTGAAGATAAGAATTCCTATCCTAGTCCAATCATCTCATTTTGTAGATGATGGAGCTAAAGTCCAATGAGAGTAGGGGATTTGCTCAAGGTTGGGCAGATGGAAAAGAGGAGAAACTGAATTTCTAACACTATTTCCAGTCAAACTGATTGGTCTGGCTTCAGGCACCTGCTAACTATTCGTCACTGATAACAGGGATCAGTGGCACTCTCAAATGCCTAAAACCCCTCATGAGATTCACTTAACTCTTACATGCCCTTGGAAGAATGACTGTTCTTGAGTGTGATAGTCAACGCTTATTGGTTAACAATTAATGAGAAGAATGAATATTATAGGGTAGGTTTATTCCAGTGGGGATCTAGGTTCACTCTGATCATTCAATCTTGGACAAAAAGATTTATCTCTTATTCAGAATATTTTCTCTAGGGCTATCTAGTCAAAAGGGAGTATATCTCTACTCTGCCCTGAGTCTATCACAATGGACCAAAATTTACCTTAGATTAAATTCATTGTAAGATTCTTTAGTTGAGGGGTGGCTAGGTGGCACAGTGGATAGAGTACTGGCCCTGGAGTCAGGAGTACCTGAGTTCAAATCCAGCCCCAGACACTTAATAATTACCTAGCTGTGTGGCCTTAGGCAAGCCACTTAACCCCAATTGCCTTGCAAAAGCTTAAAAAAAATTTAAAAAAAGATTCTCTAGATGAGTAGGACAACACTTGCACTTAGATAAGATGATCTAGGTGAAGCAAATTTTGGGCCCCAGTACAGAAATTTCCTTACAAAGGAAATAACTCTGGATCTCCCAATAATTAATTATTTAATAATCATTTCTCTTACTAGTACTGTGCCTTATTCATAATAGACGGTTAATAAACATTGGGCAAAGGAAGCATAAGAGATTAAGTTTCTATTTTGGAAAGCCTCTACTTCTTAACTTTCTTCTCAATGGTGAAATCTGTCTGGTTAAACAGCAGTCTGAGTAAATGGTGATGTTTGTCCTTCATTTTTTTTTAAAAAGAAGAACAGTACATCAGGGAGGTGATGTCATGACAAGCACGTGAATTGGATTTGAGTGAGGAGGGGTGTGCTAAGTCACCAGCCTCATTTTCTCCTCCAGAGCCATGAATCAGGACAACAGGATATGGCAGGGGATGTGAGATAATCAGGGATAGGTGCTTGCCCAAGGTCACTTAGCTAGTAAGAGTCAGGTGTCTGAGGTGGGATTTGAACTCCTGTCCTGACTTCCAGGCCAGTGCTATTGTGCTACTGTGCCACTTAGCTGCCCTAGGTAAATGATAGACAAGACAGCAAGACCAAAATGTTTTGGTACACTTCAGAATTTATAGATTGTCAAGTCCATCAAATACAAAGTCAAAAACAAAAGAAAACTTTATAATACAGAACATTAGATCTAGAAGAAACTTTGGAACATAGAACACACAATTTCAGAATTGAAAGGAAACTTTGAAGAGTAAAAACCCCAGAGGTGTTGAAAACTCATAAAACTGGACAGTTAGGTGGCCCAGTGGATAGTGCATTAACCCTGGAGTCAGGAGGACATGAGTTCAAATCCAGCTTTGGACACTTAATAATTGCCTAGCTATGTGACCTTAGGCAAGACACTTAACTCCATTGCCTTGCAAAAACAAAAACTTTAAAAAAAAAACATAAAAAAGAAAACATAAAACCGAGGAGTGATATGTATAAATGATTCATTCCAGTTCACAAAGCAAAACTAAAATGAAATCCTAGGGCTCGATACTTCCAGTACAGGGACTCTTCCTCCTGTCCCTTATGGTATAAAGGAGTAGTCCTTTAGCGGTAATATAAATTTACATCTGGAAGAAATCCTAGTCAATAATGAATCCAATCTCCTTCTTTCGCTCTTTATTCTCTGACCATCTTCTTTCTAGCTATCTTGCAACTGGGACCAAAATCCATGTCCTGGAGGTTTTTCCTTTTCATCTCTGGAACTTCTGTCCTAGGTTTTGCTATCCTAATGAAAGAATACTTCCCTTAACACACTTTTTCAGGCAAGTATAGCTGTTTTGTTTGTTCCTTATTCTCTCACCCTCAACTTGCCAGCTACTGCATGTGTATTCTTAGCCTCTCTGGTCCTTCCCATTCTGTAATCATGATCAAATCAATTCTGAGATTATTGCATGAAGGGATGAATTTTTCTATGGTCCTACATACTATTCCCACAACTTTCCCTACCAAAGTGTCCTTTCCTGGCTACTCTTTTTTCATGCATGTTTTCTTTCCCTGTTAGAATGTAAACTAATTAAGGAACAAGGCTGGGTTTTTTCATATTTATATTTCTATCAGAGCTTAGCTTACAGTAAGGATTCAATGATATTTTTTCATTCATTCATTTTTTCATTTATTTTACAATTGGGGAAACAAAGGCCCAGAAGGCAGTACAACTTGCCCCAGTAATTCAGTGGAATTTATTTCTCCTTGCAATATTTGTCCAGAAGAGAAATAAATTAATCTCCTTCTTATGGTCCTCCTGGTTCTTTGGCAGAAGAAAGCATACTACAGGCCGATAATGTACGCTCTGTTCCCTGAAATATTGGTGAGCCATATGCTGTAAAAATCAGACTCCCTCAGGACCACACATTCAGAATTCAACCCTAGAAGTTATAAACAACCCATATCACCTCCTTTTTTTAGCTTCCAAGAGGGTTAATCCCCTGTCTAGTGCTTTATCAGTCTTCTGAAGAAAAGGCAGAGAAACCTGCCAATCTGAACAGAGTACAGGGAAGGACAGAGTACAGAGGAGGAGAAAATCACATTATTCTAACACTGTAATTCACCAAACATCTCAGGCAGTAAAATTCTAATGCTGTCCCTGATTCTTTTATTGAAATGAGAATAGAAATTGATGCAACATCAATCCATTCTTATTGCAGTGTTAAGATTCTCCTAAAATACTGCCTAGTGTTCCAACTCTGGGGAAATACTCAATGAACCTATTCATAGCCTCCCCACCAACAATCTTAGACTGCCCAGGATTCTAAGAGCCACTAACCCATAATGCTGAAAGAAATTAGTATCCTGCCTCTTTCCCCCCTCCTCCCCCATCTCTATCACCCCTATCTGAAGCTGAAAATCAGAGAACTTGTAATATTTCTGTTCTTTTAAACTACCTGTGAAAATTAAATTGTCTGATCACTCCCACTCTCCCAAGTCAATCAGAGTACAAACAAGTTCTGGAACAATGCATTGCCTTTTGATCCCAAATAGGCTTTGTTCCTTTTTTGAATGAAAACTAGGATACAGGCTCATAATTCATCTGGCAGTTGCAGTATGAAAGACAGGTAGGAAGCCTACCTTTGTGAAAAAATGCTGCCTGTGAAATCAAAGGAGCTGGATTCAAATTCTGGCTCTACCATCTACCACCTCTGTTACCTTGGGCAACTGACTAAACTTCCATGGCCTTCCATTTCTTCATCTGTAAAATATTCATCTGCAGAAGATGACCTCTAAAGTACCATTCATTTCCTAGAGCTCTTAACAATACAAAGTAATATAAATATTATTATTATTTGAAAAAGAGGTAAGATAGAAATGGTACTCATTCTGAAATGAGAGCACCTTGACTTGAATCCCATCTTTGATGTAACATCTGTGACGTTTGGCAAGAAACTTAACATGGGCCTCAGTTTCTTATGTAAAGGAATCTGCAGTGATAAATTTCAGGGAAAACTCTAGGAACTCTAGATGGGAAAAAAGTTCTTCAATATTTCAATGTATTTGGTTTCTTTTTTATAACTCTATGATTTTATTGTATACTATATTTAAAACATTATTCTAATAATGAATTCATAAGCTTCATCAGACAGCCAAAAATACTCATGCTGCAAAAAAAAAATTTAAGAATCCCCAAATTAGATTGCCTCTGAGGTTCCTTCCAGCTCAAGAATCCATAATCCTTTCATCTACCAACTGAGGCAGATAGAGTAAATATCATCATCATCATTGTTATTATGATCATCATATATTATTTTTATTACACATTATTATTATTATTATTATTATTATTATTATTATTATTATTATTATTATTATTATTACAAGTCTCATGTTACTGATAAGGAAACTCAGGATCATGAAAGAGAAGTAATTTGATAAATATCAAACAGCAACAAAAATGGTAGAAAGAAAATGATCATTGATGGGTATCCTGTACTGTTCAGAAAGCATCTAGAGAGCCTTACTATATTCTGAATATGGCATCTTAGTAAGAATCATACCAAATCAAGTCCATATAGGGCAAAGTGAGAGGGAGAAAGAGCTGGAGTCCATATTATATGAGAATGAGAAAAGGAAGCTAATAATACTTAGACTGGAGAATATAGCAGAGAGAGAGAGAGAATTTCAAATACATAATTGAAGGACTGTCAATAGCTAGCATATTTAGAAATGAGATGGGGGGTAGACAGTGATCACAGGGAGACAGATATCAAGATATCAAGATCAGATAATTCCAGAAAAACCTCATTTTTTTTTTTGACAGGGCAGCTGTGTACTTAGATCAGGGGATATGCCATGGATACAGTTTACCTAGAATTTAGCTAAACATTTGACAGACATGGAGATTCATGGGTTAGATGGCAGAACAATTAGGTAGATTCATTCAAAAGAGCAATAATTAATTAATGATTCAGTATCAACTTAGAAAGAGGTTCCTAGTAAAGTACCCCAAGGATCTGTAATTTTTAATATTTTCTCAGTAACTTAGAAACAAGTTACAGTTCTAGAGGTGTAACAAGGGCAAAAGAAATTAAAGAAGCTGTACAAAAGGAAGGCCAAAAAAGGTAGCTATGTCAAGAAAAGGGAGGGTTAGGGTAGCTTTTACCCTCATTCTCATCACATTGTTGATTCATATTTGAACTTGGAATCTTGCTGAAATGCAGATATTTTTAAAGCTGTTTTCTATTCATTCCTCCCACATGTTATTTTTTGATGTTGATTTTTTTGAACCCATGTGTAAAAATTTATTGCTACTAAATTTCATTTTATCAGATTAGGATCAGAATGTAAATTCATCAAGTTTATTTTGAATCTTGACTCTATCATGCCCTCTGTAAGCTAGAGACACCTTGAGTGGGATAGTGTGAAGAACATGGGGTCTGGAGTTAGGAAGACCTGAGTTCAAATTCATACTCAAACAGTTAACTGTCTGTGTGACCTAAACAAGTCACTTACCTATACTGCCTCAGTATCCTTAGCTGTAAAACGAGGCTTATAACAGCCTCTACCTCACAGGGTTGTTGTGAGGATAAAAGAGAAAGTCTATTCATTCCTCTCTGCTTTCTGTCATCTACAAATTTGATAAATATAATTTCTGTGATTTTATCTAAATCATTGCTAAGAATATTTAATAGCTCAGGATTAAGCAGAGATCCTCAATTACTCCACTGGAGACTCCTTCTAGATAGATCTTGAACCATTAGACTATTATTTGGGTTTATCCATTCAGTCTATTCTAAATTTACTAAATTGCATTTTAGTGTAGCCCACATTACTAAATCTTTTCCACAATAGTAAGGTTACTTAACATTGATTTAGAGCTTTAAAGTGTATAAAGTGCTTTTTATAAATATAATCTCATGTTGTCTTTACAAAGTCCCTCAGAGGAAATGATATTATGTCCATTTTACAGATGAAGAAATTGAGGCAGATATAGGTTAAGTGAATTGTTTAGTCACCCAGCTAGGTAAGCATCTGAAGCAGGATATGAACTCAGGTCTTTTTTTTACTCTAGGTTAAGTGCTTTTATCTATCCCACTACCTACCAACCTAAAGATTAAGAGAATTAATCAGAATCTTTGTTAATATTTCCAATTATTATCTATTGGTCTACTAACTGTCAAAAGAAAGAAAATAGCAGTAGTCATGCAAGATTAGTTCTTGATTAAGGCAAGAAGGCTATTTCTAATAAATGTTTCCTTTATGATATTCATCAATTAGCTCATCATTATCATTTTCCCTATCACTAATAACATTAATGACATTGATATATAATAAGAATTATATATTAAAATTATAGTATTATTACTAATTATATATTATACTCATTAATAATAATAATAATACACATTCTTAAATTTTGTCATTGAACTAAAAAAGTTACAGGCTCTAGTTTCTTTTTTTAAAAAAATAACTGGGACAACATTTGCCCTCCTTCAGTTTTTTACTATTCCTCTCCTATCCTTTCTATTCAAAGATCATTGATGATAGCTTAGCAAACACATCTGCCAGTTCCCTAAGGAGCCAAGGATGCAGTTCATTTAGACTCATCAAGGGCAGCCAGGTGCTCTTTAACTATGTTCCTACTTATTGTGGGTATTAGTTTCATATTAGCATATTTGTTCTTTCCAATACAAAAATCATTTTCTTTGTTAGAGAAAACAAATGAAATTTTCATTTTTTCTTGTTGAAATTTTTTCTCTTATGACTCCAAAACTTTATTCTTAAGAGTTTTTCTTCCCTCCTATACTGACTTTCTTTGTAAAAATATGTAGGTCATGGGATCATACCTAGCCTTCCTTCTGAATTCTTTGAAATCTTTTCCCAAATCTAGAGTGTGCATCAGACTGTTTGATTTCTCTTTCCTTCTCTATCACAAATTCTGAAATGAAGTGGTTACTTCCCAGAAAGAGTTAGTCATTTTTCCACCTTGGTAACTGATTCTTACTTTTTCATTATAACCATATTCAGAAAATAAAGAAAATAATTTAACCTTTTTTGAATTTTCTGATCACTCAATTGCCAGTCTTCTTTTTCTAACCACCTTATCCTAAACTACTCTGTATGAATTTATGTATTCTATCTATTTATTCTATCTATACAAACAAGGGTATTTATATACATGTATATATATGAATGTGCATATTACTATGTAGTCATGTGTACATGATGTATGCTCTTTCCCTAATCAAATTTTTGTTGTTATGTTTTTCAGTCCTTTCATTCAAGCTTTACACTTTGTGAACCCATTTGGGATGTTCTTGGCAAATACTGGAGTGGCTTGCAATTTTTCTCACCAGGTCATTTTATAGATGAAGAAACTGAGGGAAACTAAGATAAATGAGTTGTCCAGGGGCATATAGTTAGTGTCTGAGGTCAGATTTGAACTCAGAAGAAGAGTCTTCTTGACTCCAGACCCAGTGCTCTATACATGCGCTAACTAGTGGCTCCATTTCAGCTTACTTTGCATGTACTTATGTTTATTCATTTATTATATTGTATTCTACATGTATATACACATGTGTACATATGTTCATATACATATATTAATATATAGACACACCAAGGAATATTTATGTACACTTGCTTTGTATCTACATGTGACTGCAGTGGTCACTGTTTTATTCTTTGTGTCCAGAATATTGTCTGGCACAGAGGGAATATTAAATGTTTATTGACTAATTTATAGGTTCCTATATCTTTAAATATTAGAATATTAGATATATTAGAATTGATGAAGAAATTACAACCTACTCTGGTTTGGGTGGAGAACTTCAGCAAGTACTTGAATATTTGGAGTCAATCAGTGCTGTTACATTATATCTCTTTTGTAGATATGGGACATTAACTACTCTAAAAGCATCCAATAGAGAGTGACCAGGCTAGTGAGAAATATAAGGATCCATTGAAAGATTCAGGGATGTTTGGTCTAAAGACAAGAGGAGGTTAAAAGATAAAGAATGAAGGCAAGGTGATAGGTGTCTTCGATATGGAAGACCAATTTAGTGTTTATTTCAAACATATCCTATTCTTGGTGACCCTATTTGGGGTTTTCTTGGCAAAGATATTTGAGTGATTTTCTATTTCCTTCTCCAATTTATTTTACAGAAACCAAAGAAAACAGGATGAAGTGACTTGCTCAAGGTCACACAGCTAGGATATATCCGAGGATAAATTTGAACTCTGGAAGACCAATTGAACTTCTTATCCACAGAAGAAAAAACTAGGAATATTAATGTTAAGTGAGGTTCTAGAGAAACAGGTTAGATCTATCTGAAAGTACAAAGTCTTTAAGTAGAAACTAAATGAACATTTGTTGAAGCTGCATCATTTGAACAATTTTATTTCTCTGGGGGCATTGCCCTTAGTCAGTAAGAGATTAATAAATATTTAGTTGAATTGTTTAGATGATTGAATCTGGAGAGCTATTAGATTTTCAGTCTACACATGATTGCAGTCACCTCTATTAAATTATAAGCTCCTTCACAGTGGTCACTATTCTTTGTTTCTAGTATAGTGATTGACACAAAGGGAATACTTAATGTTTATTGACTAATTTATAGGTTCCTATCCTTTAAAAAAAGAAATCATTAAAAAGATAAAAAAACTACTATAAGATTCTGTGACTGAAGAGACAAAGAAAGTATCTGAAAATTCTATGCAGAGCAATCAGAAGTCAAAGAAATGAATCTTTGGGGGACAGATAGATTAACTTCCTCGAAGAGAAGGTCATAGAAAATCCATGGAATTCAAAGGAAAATATGAAGCAGAAGTGCACTATAATTCCAGGACTGGAGGGGAACACCTGGAGTTTGCATGTGGAGAGAGATGTAGAAGGTAAGTCCTAAAATGAACCAGATTAAGGACTGAAACTAAACTTCAGGGAACTGGTATGAACAGCTTGGTAGGTTCAGGATTCAATATAAATATGAATAAAGTGATTAAAAGATGCAGAATTAGATAAATATCCATGCCAAATTCTCATTAAGATCTCCTCTAAATGTGAAGTTAATAACACTCTCAACATTTTCTGAACTTAACACTTTTCACCTCTCTTATGGAGTTGTATTTGAACTTGTATTATGTTAATCTTTTGTATATGCCTTATTCCTCCTGTGAGCTCCGGAGCCAATCTCCTATTCATCAGTGGTGAAGTGGAATGAGCAATGTATTTGGAATCAGAGGACATTTTATCAATATTATTTAATACTTTTGTAAACTTGGACAAATTACTTAACTCTTGGCCTCAGTTGTCATATCTGTAAAATGAGAAGTATAGACTAGATGCCCTCTATGATCCCTTCCAATTCGAAATCTTAATCCTATAATCTCCAATTTGCTACATTTATACATATAAATATAAATCTAGATATCTATATCTGTCTATATGTGATATCTATCTCTATCCATCTATCTATCTATCTATCTATCTATCTATCTATCTATGTCTTGTTTGTACACGATTATTTGCAAGTTGCCCCCCCCTTTACTGTTGACCTCCTTGAGAGCAAGGACTGTTTTGATTTTCTTTGCATCCTGTGCAGCCTTTTGAAAAATGTGTGGCCTTCTCTTTGTGGAATATAATACATTCTAGTTAATTGACTCATGAACTAAATGCTCCATCACTTTGCAGTTTAATGAGCACTGGATTTGGAGTCAAAAGGTTTTGAATAGCTCAGCTATTCATAAACTACATGGAATAAAATAAGTAATCTCACCTCTCTAAGCCTCAGTTTAGTCATTTGTAAAATAGAAATAATAACATGTGTACTATTTACCTTACAGAGACAGTCAAACGATTGAATGAGATTATATGAAGCACTTTGCAAACAGTCAAGTGCTATAAAAATGGATCATTATCATCACCATCATTGTTTGGAGAATTCACGAACAAGCCAATCAAACTCATTTGGGTCTGGATTCCCCTACCTTTGAATAACAAATAGATTCTTTGTGATTTCACATATTCCCATGCTTTTTATATTTTTATAATGATATCCAGGGGAGGTTAAAACATGTAAGAGGAAGACATTCTGCTAAGATTATTTCCAGAGTCCTGCCCTCATTCTCTTCCCTGCTTTTATGCTTTTGAGTGAAGAAGCAATAATTTCCATACATCTATGATTGGGAATAACACTAGTTTCCTGATCTCTCAACTTAGATAAATATGAAGACCTGAACACATACCCCTGCTATTGCTTCTATGCCTGTTGTGTCTAATTTTTCTTGGCATATGAAAAAGTATTGGCAATAAAACAGACTAGACTGCATGGTTAGAAAAGCACTATAATAATTGGAAAAAAATAAAATAGCATTAAAAAAGAAGTGGACTCACTGGAATGGAATCTAGGCTTAAGTTTGTAGCAACCAGGTATGGGTGGAGTAAAGTTCTAAATGACCTGCTAGTAGCTTTGCAATGGAATGATATTACTTGTACCTAGCAGTGGGTTGATGCTGACTTCAGCAAGCAAGGAAATGACATTGTCCATCAGCTAAGCTACATTTGGAGTGAATTTGGTGGTGTGAAAGCTTTGATGTAGCTTGAGTTTCAGCCCATTATCAATAAAGACAAAAGTGAAATAAGGAGAGTGTTTGAGGAATGTTTTCATATCTATTCTTGCTATGTCAGTAAGCATCCATTTAAAAAAAAAACAAGCTAATTGATGACTATTAGTTAAATGGCATTATGGTGGCAATCACTGGGTTAATCAATGACATAAGGGAAATATAAATTGTAATTGATTAATGTTGACAAGAACACACAAGAATGGGAACTCATGCCAATGGTATTAGAAGGATATGCTTCCTCTAGAATCCTAAACAGAGAGAAATATAATTAGTCCTTTGGGCATCCTAACTAGTTAGTGTGAGTGTGTGATAGGACAAGAAACTCTAAAGTGTATAATAGTCATTTCATCAAACTTTTATAATTTATTTTCCACATATATATATATATATATATGTTAGATGTGTATAAAGGTATATATGTAAATGTGTGTATGTGTATATGTGACTATATATGCATATATGTGTGTGTACATGTTACCTCCTCCATCTAGAGATCTAGAGTGAAACCTCTTTGAGAGCAATGATTGTTCATTTTTGTATTTGTCCCAGAACCTAGCATTTTATATGTGTAATAAATGTTTGTTTGATTAAGTGATCAATTGATTTTGGGTCAACCTATTTGTTTTGAAGATCATGGTAAAATAGATGGGAAAATGATGTATGTTCCATATGTATGAATATATTGATGTTTGAACATACTAGGTGTACAAACAGTGGGTGGAATGACCATCCCTTCAAGGGAGTTGGATCTGGAATCAGAAGTCCTTGAAGTTCCTCCCCTGCTATTTTCTCTTTGTGTGTATAGAAAATAGTCTCCTGGAGCCTCAGTTTCTTCATTTACAAAATGGGGATAATATTTGCCCTATAGTCCCTTCTCAGGATTGTTGTTAACAGAGTAGTTTAAAAACCTTAATATCCTATGGAAATTTGAATTTTCCTTGTTATTACCATTGATAAAAATGAAGGACATAAAACTCATCAAGGAAGCCTAGAATTTCAATTTTTTTCTTTGACTAGGTCTTCTAGCAAAAGCACTCCCTATGGATTAACTTATTAAGACTCATCACCCTCAATGGAAAAGGAAAAATAGAACTAGACTCATCCTGTGGGGATCTTCAGTCATAGCAGAAGTGTGATGCTGGAGGAAAGGCTAAAAAAAATTCTGAATGCTCTAACTCCCTGAAAAAAGTTGGTCCATGAAGGAGATCCATGTTTGTTTGTATTTAGACTCTCAGCAGCACTGCTTCCCAAAAGGGTAGGATTTTGTGTCTTTGAAGGGAGGAAGAAGTCAGCAGGAACAAGGATGGATATTTTTTCTGCCTGTATTTGCTTTACAATAGACATTCAGAGACAGGGTGATAGACTGATCAACTGCAGTGAATTGTGACTAGGATTCTATCAATACTGGGAGCCCTTTGCTGCTTATTAGCAGCTCTTTCCAACCTGGTCTTGCTCTTCCAGATCCAACCCCTAAGATTATCCTTCCTCCTCTGAATCTTCCTTGCCCCCTGCTTCAGTTGAATACTTGATTCACAAACCAAAGTCCAGAGACAAAAAGACTGAAGTTAATATCATAAGATTTGGATCAATACAAGAACTCAATGGTCTTCTAACCCACTGCCTTCATTCTACAAACTCTTAAATCTACAATTTGTCAATCAACAAGGTTACAGAATGTGGGAAAGAAGTTTGGATATAGGAAAATGTTATATTATGATGAACTCTAGGTGCCAAACAAAGGGCTTTATAGTTGATGCAGGAGAAAATTGAGAATTTATTGAGGAGGTGGATGACACAGTCAGGCCTATGTTTTAAGAGTATCACTTTGGCACCTGAATGGAGGATAGATTGGAGCAGAGAGAGACATGAGACAGGGAGACTAACCAGAGAGTTACTGCAATAGTCCAGGTAAGAGGAAATAAGGATGCAACCTAAAGCAATGATTGTGAGAGAGAAGGGAGCATACAGAAGAGATGTTATGAAGGTAGAAACAACAAAGTGACAAAGAAATGAATTACTGGCTTTTGAAGAAACTCCCAGCCACAACTCTTTGCAAGTAATAATGATATTAGCACACTATTAGAAATTATTTCCAAGAGCTTAATTTTCTCAGGGGAACTACTCATCCTTAACATTTTTGCATACTCCCTTCATTTGTCTTGCTATATTATGGCAAGGGAAGGCAGAGAGCCCAAATCTCACCCTCTGGTCTCCCTAGAGCATAGCATGGGAGAATCCATTTTCTAATGGAGTTGTAATTAAAAATGGGAATACATACAGATGAGTTTCAGCTGGAGTCAAGTCAGTGATATCTAGTATGAGCCAAACAGGGACACAGTGAGGACAAGTGAGAGATAAAAGGTGTCTATAGCTGAACAAGATGATGTGTATATGGGCCTCTTGGATTCTCTTTCCTGGAATCACTTTATTTCAGATCTAGAAAAGATCCTAGAACCCATCTAGTTCAACCTTTGCCTGAGCATGAATCCTATAATAGTTTCAATCAATCAATAATGGTATATTTAGTACCTACATACTAGGCCCTGGAAAGACAATGACAAAAATGAGCAGATTCTTTCCTCAAGGAGCTTACATGCCAGCAGGTATATAAGATAATATGAAAACCTATAAATAAATGACATATATATGTATTTATATATATACATACATACATATATATGCAAAATATAGACAAAATAAATTCAAGTAATTTGGGGGGTATCAGGAAGATAGCACTAGCAGCTTAGAGAGGAATGGGTGATTAGGAAAAATTTCATTTGAACTGAGTTGTTAAGAAAATTGGTTCCAAGACACACCAGTGAGACAGCTATAAATTTTTGAAATGTTCTTGTATTAAGCTTAAATTGAAGGTAGGGAACAGTTTCTCCCCTCTAGTTCTTCTCCCTAGGGTCAAACAGATCCAAGAGTCTCTTCTTGGTTAGATACTATGGAGTTCCCATTAAGAGAAAGAAAAAAGGATAAACCAGAGCTATCTCTCATTTATGCCAATGTATACTCTGGGAGCAGAGGCCATGAAAGTGTCACCTGTCTCATTTACTTGGAACTGTGGAAGAAAACTGTATGGAGACCCAGACACCAGGGAAAATAGACCCACAACAAGCCAAGTATCCTTAGATTTAACTGTGTGTTGACAGTTTGAAGTTTCTGCCAGAGGCCTTCTCTTCTCTTTGAAATTCTGCCCATTCCAGGGCCCTTGGCCTTTGACAGCTGGTAAAAAGAAACAGTTTGCAATAATTTTCCCATTAATAATAAGACCAGGGCAAGATAAGGGTATGTTCAGAAGAATGGCAGCCCTTAAGAGAAAACCCCAGTCCAACTGTGTTTAGCTACTGCACGCCAGGACTGGTTGCTCACTTACACTTCAGTTAAGGCTACTGGCAGTGTCAGTGGTTTATTAGAAAATGATAAGGTTAGAATGTGTTCTGGAAGACAAAGGAAATTTATTGGGTACCCCAGAACTGTAGCAACTCAGAGCTGGAGCAAGACAGGTAATGGGAAGGCTAAAATTTCCCAATGGGTGACCACCAATAGCACTATGTTAAGGAGTACCATCATTTTCCTGGCCCTCTGACATCTATCCAATTCATTACACACTACATATATTATATAGTTTTCATAGCTTGTATTTCTTTTTTCTTTTTTAAGTAATATACTAGAATCCCCTTTTAATTTGTAAAACATGATATCTCAATAAACAATACTACAGATATATAGAATCTAGATGAAGGTAGCCGACACTACCATTGTCCTCTGCCATAAGCAGATTATATGGGGAGTATAGCATCCACATCTGGTTACTATATTTTAAGAAAGACTTAGTGGAGAATATTTATAAAAGGATATCCAGGATGGAATTAAGGCAGGAAATCATGTCAGGTGAATAAGAAATAGGCATAGTGCCTAGGGGTGTTTAGTTTGGAGACTATAAAACATATTGGATAAAGGGAATAGCATTGATTTCTTCAAATATCTGAAGGTTGATCATGTGGAAGAGGAATTAGAGATTTGTAGTGCTTGACCCTGGAGCACAGAACTAGAAACATTGGAATACCCAGGAGATTTTGCAAAGAGTGAAGATGTCAGATGTTATTCTGGATTTGAAAAACTTCCTCTATCAAACTGTTCAGAAATTCAGCTCTGGAATTTCACTCCTGTACTAATCAAGATCATAATAATAATCATAGTATGTAGTAGATAAGAGGCTGGCCTTGGAACACATTCTAACCTTGGAACCAGGAAGATCTGCTATATGATCCTGGACAAGTCCCTTAATGTTAGTCTTCTATGTTTCTATGTTGCTGCAAACTAGATATACACACCATTTTCCAGTCATCTCCACAGTTACGTTGCCTGCTCTGTGGGCATCATCCTCATTGCCTCTTCTCTACACCCTCTGTAACGTGGACTCTACCCCTGAGATGCTGGACTCTGACAGGCAAACCTTCAGCTTACTTTGCATGACACTAGGTCTCTCCATCATGTCATCTCCACATCATCTATCCTTCCCCATTCTACTTTCTCCATTGTCTGTGCTGTCTTTCTCTAATAGCCAAAAAGTTCCTTGAGGTCAAGGACTTACTTGCTTGTATGTATTTGTATACCAAGCTTTCAGTAGACTTCCTGGCATTTATTATGCTAAATAATATCTATGTCTATAGACATCTAAGACTATAAGTTGAGGGGCAGCTAGGTGGCACAGTGGATAGAGCTCCAGTGCTGGAATCAGGAGAACCTGGGTTCCAGTTCAGTCTCAGACACTTAATAATTGCCTAGTTGTGTGACCTTGGGCAAGTCACTTAACTCCATTGCCTTTAATAAATATTTTTTTAAAAAGACTATAAGTAAGAGAAGGTGTCAACCTGCTTGCCATAGAAAATTCTCTTATATTGAAGTTTCCTTTATTAATTTATTCAGTCCTTGATAATTGTAACACTGACCTATTTTAAAATACATTAAGTTTAAAGCAAATAACTTTAAAAATTTAAATCTCATTTGAATCTCACAATAGTCCTTTTGAGGGAGGTACAGAAGGTCTATTATTATTACTTAACAAATAAGGAAATTAAGACTAAAAAAGATAAAATGACATTTCCAGAATCAAAGAGCTAGTGTTAGAGGCAAGATTTGAACTTAAGTCTCCCTGACTGTATAATACATTATGCAAAACTGCCTTTTGTTCTTTGTAGGCACCTGTCCTCTTCCTAAGCAACTGAAGAATCATGTGTCCCCAGCGATATATCAAGTCCATTCATCCATTAATCAATCAATTAGCATTTATTAAACATTTTTTAATGCATCTGGCACTGTGTTATGCTCTGGGAATTCAAAGACAAAAATAAATTGACAACTACTCTGAAGGAATTCCTTTTTTTCCTCAGGGGAGTCAGTAAGTGCTTAAATAAATAGAAGAGATAGGAAGTAGACATAATTTCATCAGTACCGTGAATTCTCAGATGAATAAATTCTATCAATACAATTCAAAATTTCTCTCAACTTAGAGTCTTAGATGTCTAACCTGCAGCCTGCATGCTGCATGTGACCCTCAAAGCCCATTCACTCAGTCCCTGTTGGGTAATCAGAAAATGAAGGAATGGGTGAGTGCATGTGACATTTCATGAAAATGTTCTATTCATATTATCTCTTTTGGGGAACATTATATTTGTGAGCAACTTTTTTTCTCATTTGAAGCACATTAAAAATAAAAATAGAACAAAACTTTCAGACAAACACCTTGAAAATATTCTTTGCATTGCTACACCTCTACCAAACCAGATACAAGGCTCATGGGTATCCAAAAAAGCATGCTCAGTGTTCTCGTTAAAAATGACAAGTTCTTATTTTTTTTTTTGGTTTAAAAAGTAAATGTAGGGGACTTCTGGGGAAGAGCTAAGTTGGTGACTTGAAGCTAGCAGTCTCCTGGAGATTTTCCCAAAACAGCTTTGAAGGAAGCCTCCAAAAAGATCCTAGAGTGACAGAACCCACCACCAACAACAAAAAAAAAAAAAAAAAAACAGTGAAAAAACTTTTCAGAGATATATCTTGGAGGAACTTCAGATAAAGATCTATCTCTTGGGTTAAAAGGGAGTATAGCCCAGTATAGGTGGGAGAGCTAGGAAGCCACAGTGTAGGTAAGGTCCCAATACAGCTCAGTCAGTAGTGAAGATACAAATTTCAGATCTTAGAGTAAGGTTTCAAATTCTGGGAAACTTGGTGTGGTGTTGAGCTACCCTAGTTTAGGGAGCAATCCAAGAATACCCGAAATGCCAAAATAGAAAGCAAGGACCAGCCCTCCAGCCTCTAGCACAAAAAAACTTGAGACAAGAACAGAGTTCAATTGACAAACTGACTCAAAAAAACAAAAAACACTAACCATTGACAGCTACTATACTGATAGGAGTGATAAAAATACTATCTTCAAAGAGGAAAGTAGTAACAAAATGCCTACATGTGAAACCTCTATGGGGTTGATGAACTGATCCCAATTCCAAAAATATTTCTTGAAAGAGCTCAAAAAAGGATTTTAAAAATGAAATAAGAAAGGAAAAAAGAAAAAAAAGTGGGAAAATGAAAGTCATGCAGAATTATGAAAAATTAACCAAAGAAAATATTTTTAAAAGTAAAATTGACTATTGGAAAACAAAATTAACTGAAGATAAAATTACTAAAAAGGAAACAAAAAAACATAAAAAGACTATAAGTTGAAGAGAAGGTGCCAACCTGCTTGCTATAGAAGATTCTCTTATATTGAAGTTTTCTTTGAATCTAGAATTGGACAATATAAATGAATAACTCTGTGAGACACCAAGATTTCATCAAACAAAATCAAAAGTCTGAAAAATAGAAGAAAATGTAAAGTGTTTCTAAGGAAAAATGACAAACCTAGATACGGGGGGGGGGGCGGCTAGGTGGCGGCTAGGTGGCGTAGTGGATAAAGCACCAGCCTTGGAGTCAGGAGTACCTGGGTTCAAATCCAATCTCAGACACTTAATAATTACCTAGCTGTGTGGCCTTGGGCAAGCTACTTAACCCAATTTGCCTTGCAAAAACCTAAAAAACAAACAAAAAAATAGATACAGGGAAGATAATTTGCAAATTATTGGTCTACCTGAAAGTCAAGATCAGAAAAAGAAAGTGAATAATAGCATGCAGGAAATTATCATGGAAAAATCACCCTAATATCCTAGGATAAGAAGATAGAATTGTCCTTGGAAGAATACTTCAATCACCCCTAGAAAGAGATTTCAAAATAAAACCTCCAAGGAATACTGAAACCAAATTTCAAAATTCTTAGCTGAAGGTGAAAATCCTACAAGCAGTCAAAAACAAACAATTTAAATACCGTGGAGTCACAGTCAGGACTATGCAAGACTTATCAACTTCAACATTAAAGAATTAGATATGATATTCTGAAGGGCAAAGAAATTTGGATTGCAACCACAAATCAACTACCCTGAAAAAATTCAACATAATTTTTAAGGGGGGGAAAAGATAGATTTCAACAAAATAGATAACTTTCAAACTTAACTGAAAAAAAAAGACTAGAACTGAACAGAAAACGATCTTCAAATATAAGACTCAAGAGATGTACAAAAAGGTAACTGGAAGGGGGTGAGGGGAAATGTTAGTTAACTCTTGAGAACTGTATTTCTCTTAAGGTAATTGAAAGGAACATATTTATACAAATGATGTGCATAAATTGTGATGTGACTAAACTTTTAGCTCTTGAGGGTTGTATTTATATTGTGACCATTGGAGGCTTGTTCTTGAAAAGAGGATGGGAATTTAAATTGATTATAATGTAAGGATTCCATGGCTCTTTAGAATTATACTTCTATCAGGACAATTAAAAGGAAAATACTTTGACAGAAGGTGTGGGTACAAGACATAAAAAATTAAAACATGAAAAAAATTATACTGGGAGAAGGCAATAGAAGATAAATAACTTCACATGAGGAGAGACAAAGGAGCTATTTTAATAAAGGGAAAGAAGAAAGAGTGTGAGCCCTAAGTAAATTTTGCTCTCAAGAGATTTGGTTCTAATGGATTTAGCAATTTATCCATTTCCCAAATAGGTTTAGAAATTTATCCTATCCTCAGAGAAGTAGGGGGGAAGAAGGTGAGACTGATAAAAGGGAAAGGAAAAGGAAAAGTAAAGGTAAAGTAAAAGATTTTAAAAAGCAAATTAAAAGGGGAAAGGGAGAAGAAAAGGAAAAAGGTAGAAGGGAGGGCAGATTGAGAGATGCAGCAGTTAGAAGCAAAATGTTGGTGAGACAGGATAAAGGGAAAGGAGAGAGGAAAGTACCAACAGTAGGAAGTACAAGATGGAAAGAAATATAGAATTAGTTATCTTAAATGTGAATGTGAATAGGATAAATTCTCTCATAAGACAGAAGGGAATGGCAGATTAAAAATGAGAATTCTACAATTTTTTTTTACAAGAAACACATCTGAAGCAGAGAGATACACACAGATTAAAGGAAAAAGACTGGAAAAGACAGCATTACACATCAACTGAAGTAAAGAAAATAAGCAGTAGGAGGAGCGATCCTGATCTCAGACAAAACAAAAGCAAAACTATGTCTATTAAAAGGAATAAAGGAGGAATAAGGCATTGTAAAGCTAAGGTTAAGTAAAGGATATATTTGTGAAATTTTGTGAAAATATTCCTTATAATGGCCATCAATTAGGAAAAGATTGAACAAGCTATGGTATATGAGTGTTCTGGAGTACTGTTGTTAGGTAAGAAATAACCTAAAGTGTGCAGAACCAGGAGAATATTATACACACTAATAGCAACATTGTGAGATCATTACCTACAAAGGAAGCAACTTCTCTCAGCAGTTCAGTGATCAAGGACAATCTGGAGAGACCTATTAAGGAAAATGCCATCCACATCCAGAAAAGAAAACAATGGATTCTGAATATAGAGTAAAGCATACTATATTCACTTTTAAAGCTTCTTTCATGTTTTTTTCTTTTCTTTCTCAAGGTTTTTTCCCCGCTTAATTCTAATTCCTCTTTCACAACATGACTAATATGGAAAAATGTTAAACATGATTGTCCATGAACAACCTGTAGCAAATTGTTTACTGCCAGGAGAATAGAGGAAAGGGAAGATGTTAGAAAAATGTGGAACTCAAAAACTTGCAAAAGAATGAATGCTGAAAACTATCTTCACATGTAATTGGAAAATTTTGTAAAAAGCATGAAGTCTTTCATGAATTGATGCAGGGTGAAATGATCAGAACCAAGAGAACATTGAACATGTTAACATTATGATATGATCAGTTATGGATGAAGCTCCTCTTAGAATTTCAGTGATCAAGGACAATCCTAAGAGATCTGTTATAAAAAATGCCACCTACAGCTAGAGAAAAACTATGGAATCTGAATATAGAGCAAAGCATAGTATGTTCACTTTTAAAAATTTTTTGATGTCTTTTCTTTTTTTCTAATGGTTTTTCCCCCCTTAGTTTTAATTTCTTTTTCACAACAGTACTAATATGGAAATACATTAAACACAATAGTACCTCTACAACTTTTACGAGATTCTTCATCACCATAGGAAGCAGAGGGAAGGGAGGGTGGTAGAAAAATGTGAAACTTATAAAACATTCCAAATGGATGAGTATTGAAAACTATCTTTGCATTTAATTGGAAAAATAAAATAGAATATGTTTTTTAAAAAGTAAAATTTTATTATGTATTTTTACATTTAATTATTCTGCTCATGGTAATCTCAGATATATTTTAGTCATTAATAAATATTAAATTTCTTTATGTGGCCCCTGACAAATTTTTTTAGGCCATGTGGTCAAAAGGGCTAAAATGTTGAACATGTCTTAGAGGATTGCCCTAGAATATTGTGAGTTTAAGTGACTAAGCCTAGATTGCATCTCACTATATGTAGCCATATACACAGTGAAAGAAATTATTATTTTCTCTTTCATATTGATACCAAGTATCAAAATTGTGGAAATCCAAGCTTTTTTCCCCTTTGACCAGTCTCTCAAGGACAGGGCTGATGGAAAATCGGATCAACATTCTCCTCATTCTATATATTGATACTTCACCCAACTTCTAATCTAAGATAAAACTCCCTTCTACTCAGGGTTGGATGGAGGATAATTTTTTTGAATAGATTGCCCAAGGTTGGGGAATAACTTAGAAATAAATGACACAAAGTTCATTAGAATAAGTTCAGCCCCTTATTGTGATATTCATTCCCTTATTAATTTTTATCCCATCACAATTGATTGCCATCCTTAAGAATATCTCATTTTCAAGGGTTTCTAAACATGAGCCCATAGCCATAATTATCTTTGATTTAAGAGATAATCCAAATGATTATTCTTTTGTTAATAAGCATGCTGATATTATTAGTAAAATGGTTAATTTAGTCAAAATTATGCCTCTTGAATTCATATATACAGATATGTAAAAATAGAAGTTTTATACACACATATACATACATACATACATATTATACATATGCAAAATGTATAGAAGGTATTTAGAGAGGGGAGAAAGTAACAGTTGAAGAGATCAGGAAATGGGAACCTAAACTTTGTCTTTAAAGGAATTAGGGATTCTATGAGGTCAAGGTGAAACTGAAGTACAGTCCAGATATGGGGGATGCACCACAAAAAGACATAAAAACAGGAGATGAAGCATGATTTGTGAGGAGCAAAACAACAAGTCTTTCAATGCTTTCAGCAATAGACCACCAAAGACCCTTCCTAACTGGGAAATGTACTTCTTTGCCTATTAAATTCCAGGAATGGCTCTCAGTTGGATAGTCTCCAAGATCATATCTTAACTTTTCTCCTAACTCCTCTACATACTTTCTTTTCAATACCTACCTCACACAGAGAAAGGAAGGAGATAGAGTTAGTGAAAAAAATGAATTTCCCCTCAAGGCTAGTGACAGGGATCAAACATTTCTATTATTTGGGAATTTTATATTGAATGAGTTAGTCATTAAACATCTATTAAGTACCTACTGGAGGCCAGACACTGTTAAGCTATGGACATACAAACAAAAGCACTTTAAGGTAGTTTGTACCATCAAGGAGTTCAGTCTAAAGGGGGATAGCAACACATAAAGTGGGAAGGAAAGAAATGGGCCTGTGTTGTTGGAACAAAATGAAGTCCTACAACTCTGTAGGAATGATGAGATGGCTATGATAAGGTACCCTCCTTCAACAAAGGATCTGAGGCTAGTTCTCTAATGTCTATTCTCCACTCTAAAAAAAGGAGGACAGGTCCCCAGAGGAAGGAAGTACTGAGGAAGAATGAGTTTCAGAGTTGATACGATCTTAATTTTTGGAAACAACAGTGAAGTCTAAGAGAACAGAAATGTGGTAAATGAAGTTCCTACTTAATTCTGTACAATGGGTAACATAGTATGTTTTGTTGTTTTTTTTATTATAGGATTACCCACAGTAAAGATACTCACTTCTGATGAATGGCCCGGAATCACTTTGGGTATTTCTTACAACTCTGTCAATGTGTCTCTATCCAGAAAAAAAAGAAGTGAAACTCGTTAATTAATACCAGTAAGTATCCTTACAAATACATGGTTCACAAAGCTCAAAGGCAAGGAAGAAATCCGTATATTTATACTATGAATAAAGCCTAGATTTTTATTATAATTCATTGGAAATGTTGACACCTCCCTCTCCTCTCTCCTTTTTTCTCCTTCTTTCTGTCTCTTTTGCTTTCTCTTTACCTCCTTTCTCTCCTTTATTTTCTTTCTCCTCCCCTCCAAATCACAGTCAGGAACTAGATAGGTTGTTCAGAGTATCTGAGAGCACCCATCCCTCTGCCTGGAATTCTCTTTAGTCCAGAAAGTAAAAGAAAGAGGACAATAAAATGTAAGTCCCAGGTATCTCCTTATTATGTTGCTAGCACTCTGGCCATCATTTTCATCTCCTATTCTTTCCCCTAATTCCAACCAGGGACTGTCCCTGAGTCTCTAGGGTCCAGGAAATATGCCTTTGCGTTATCTGCCCTACAACCAGGTTTTACCTCACTTCCTAGTCACCTCAGTTTCAGTTTCTTTAGCACTTTAAATTTAGAAGTTGGAAATGCTTGCATTCTCTCTCTACTTGCTTAACTTCTTTTCATTTTTTATTTTGGACTAAATAACATCTGAAGTCCTTTCTCTAAGACAGTAGAGTGGCACAGTGGATACAATGTTGATCTTGGAGTCAATCAGATATGATAAGCCTGCCTCAACATTTAGCAACTGCATGACCCTAGGAAAGTGATTTAACCTCCTGCAGTCTTAGTTTCCTAATCTGTAAAAAAAAATGAAATAAAAACAGCACCTATCTTCCTGGGGTTTTGTTAGAAAGAAATGAGATATTTGCAATGTTTTGCAACAAATCATTAGATAAAGGCCAATGATGGCAATGATGATTTTCAGATATAAATCCTATTCACATATCTTATCTCCCAGGTTGGTTGTGAATAGAACACTTTGCAATCCTTAAGGTTTGATGAAAATAATGGTTTATTACTGTTATTACCATTAATCATGATAGAGGAGAGGCTAGAATTATTCAAATGTATTTTGTTAAAGTAATCAGTTTGACTACAGAGCTAGGGAATAGGTTAATAGTGGCAGAGGAGTAGTACTCTCAAAAAGCTAAAGAGTGAACTATGATCAAGGAATAGTCTATTTGTCAGATCTATGGAAAGGGGAGCAGTTTATGACTAAGCAAGAGTTGGAAAACATCACCAAAACCCAATTAGATGATTTCGATTACATTAAATTAAAAGGCTTTTGCACAGATAAAATCAATATAACCAAGATCAAAAGAAAAGAAGTAAATTGGGAAACAATCTTTACAACTAATGATTCTGACAAAGGACACATTTCTAAAATATACAGAGAACTGAGTCATATTTTTAAAACAAAAAGCCATTCCCCAATTGACAAATGGTCAAAGGATATGCAAAGGCAATTTACAGATGAGGAGATCAAAGCAATCCATAGCCATGTGAAAAAAATGCTCTAAATCATTAATTATTAGAAAAATGCAAATTAAAGCTTCTCTGAGGTACCACCTCACACCTCTCAGATTGGCCAATATGACCAGGAAGGATAATGATCATTGTTGGAAGGGTTGTGGGAAATCTGGGACACTACTACACTGTTGGTGGAGCTGTGAACTCATCCAACCTTTCTGGAGAGCTATTTGGAATTATGCCCAAAGGGTAACAAAAATGTACATACCCTTTGACCCAGCAATACCACTACTGGGTCTATACCCTGAAGAGATGATGAAAAGGGGTAAAAACGTTACTTGTACAAAAATATTTATAGCAGCCCTGTTTGTGGTGGCAATGAATTGGAAATCCAGTAAATGTCCTTCAATTGGGGAATGGCTTAGCAAACTGTGGTATATGTATATCATGGAACACTATTGCTCTATTAGAAACCAGGAGGGACGGGAACCAGGAAACCCTGAAGGGGTTTGCATGAACTGATGCTGAGTGAGATGAGCAGAACCAGAAAAACATTGTACATCCTAACAGCAACATGGGAGTGATGTTCAACCTTGAAGGACTTGCTCATTCCATCAGCACAACAATCGGCAACAATATTAGGCTGTCTGCAAAGGAGAGTGCCATCTATATCGAGATAAGGAGATGTGGAGTTTGAACAAAGTGCAAGGACTATTCCCTTTAATTTAGGAAAAAACCAGATGTCTTATTGTCTGATCTTGTTACCTCTTAGACTTCTCTTCTCTTCTTTAAGGATATGATTTCTCTCTCATCACACCCAATTTGGATCAAGGTACAACAGGGAAACAAAGTAAAGACTGACAGAGTGCTTTCCATGGTGGGGTGGGGGGAGGGAAACAAGATTGGGGGGGGAATTGTAAAACTCAAATAATATCTTTAATAAAAATGAATTAAAAAAGAATAGCATATGTAACAAAATATTGAGAGCAGAACTTTATAGGGGAGCAAAAACCTGGAAAAAGAATGGGTACCCATAAACTAAAGAATAAATAAATTGTGGCACATGAAAAAAAAGTTAAAAGGTGACCATGTGGCACTCAAAGAATGAAAGAATTTCATAATTGTAAAGACCCTATGCTATGAAAAATGTCTTCTTTCTAGCATTATCAAAAATGATTGTCTTCCTCTTGAAGACTTAAAATGATATGGAATCATAGGACCCTACTCTACATTTGGATTTCTCTAATTGTTGGAAGTTTGTTTTTCCTCTATATCTAGCCAAAATTTTCCTCTCTGCACTAATGCTACTTCTGTCTTCTGGATCCAGGAAGACTAAGTCTAATCCTTCTCCACCATGACCTTTCAATAGCCTAAGACAACTATCTTCCCTACTAAGTTCTCTCCTCATCAGGTAGAGAAGACAGAATTGTTATACTTCCCAGCCATGTCCATACCCTGCTGCCTCAACTAAGCCATTCACCTCATCCTCAATTTCATTCATTCAGAACCAGATGGATTCTATCCTTGGGATCCTGAACAAGTAGTCTACTTCCATTTCTAATCATTTTCAGACTATTCTTCCTCTAGTTTAATAATCTTCCTGCCCCATTCTTCTAACATCCTTTTCTGAGTTAGCTTGCTCAATTAGAACATAATTTCATTGAAGACAGAACTTGTTACGGCTACCATGTTTTATTTGTAACCCCAGTGATTAGCACAGTATCTGGCACAAAATAAAGCTAATATAGAGGAAATGTTGTGATTCAATTATGAAGGAACTGAGAGGGTGATATATTAAAAGATATTTGCAAGAGGGAAAGATTCCAAATGCATGAATAACAATCTTGAACTTTATTAATACCAATAAAAGGTAACTGAGTAAACATTAATCACTACCCATCTATATTCTTTCTTTTCCATCTGTACAAAATCTTTCTGAAGGTCATCTCTACAAGAATTGAGGGCATTCTCTAAGAGAGAATTAGTAGGAAATGAGCAGGCTTTCACAGTATCTACTCAACTACATCTTTACAGTAACATCTCACAATTGTCAAGATGCAGAAAGCATGGTTATTTTTTAAGGTACTTTTACAACAAAGTATATACTAATCCCATATTAGCATCATTCATCATATTAGGATCAGGATCATTCCTTGGAAGATATAAAAACTGTAATATTTCTGTTAAGCAATTTTCTGACAAGGCAAGAGAAGCTATCAAACATGAGCTTGGACAGACTCCAGAAGATAGTGGGGGCCAAAAGAGTCTGCTGTGCTATGTGGTTCAGGGGGTATCAAGGAATCAGACACAACTAAATAACTTGTCAGGACGCTTACCCTGAGAACAATCCTTTTTACTTCTCTCTTTTCTTATGAATAGGAAACTAATAGTCCAAAGCTAAGTTTCAGCAAGCCCTGAGCTTAGAATAACAACAATCCTTTGTGTTCACCCTCTGCTACAGTCAAATCACAGAACTGGTTTAAACCCATCCCAGGTGGTATCTGAGTTCAGACAAGCACCTGTAGGAACCACCTTCCAGTCATGAAGCCCTTATTTGAATTGAGTTTTTCTCACTAGGAAAACATACCTCATTATTGTTGTTATACCTTACTACTGTGGTTACACCTCACTGCCTGGTTCTTTCTCTAGCCACAACAATATATATCAAAACTTAGCCTTATTGCCTTGGGTCTCCTCAGTTTTCAAGGAGACCCCAGCACATGTGTCTAGTTTTCCTCAAATGGAAAGAAAAAGACTTTTTGCCTAAAATCTCCATGAGCTCTTTGGTTTTATTTTATTTATCAGGTTAACAATTGGTGTACAATCTCTGTAAGCTCTTTGGTCTTTTCAGGGTTTGACATATTGAACAACAACAAAAACAATTGAAAAACAAACAACAAAAAGGGATAAACTAGGACTCATCTGTGAAAACTACTATGATGGAGGAGATCTAATATAGAGCCCAGATCAAGTACAGATTATTGTGAATAGTATGGTAAGACACACTCCAGATGTCCTTATTTTCAGCTGCTATTGTGTTGATTCTATTGCTCTGCAAGACATTACTGAGTCTCCTCAGTACAAGTCACTCAAAAAAGTTTGACCTGTCCAGTAAGACCAGAAAAACCAAGTGGATGAAGAATGATTATTTGGCAGATTTCAAATTGTATCTGAAAAAACACTCAATAGAGTTTATGTAAGATAAGGGACAGGCAATGTACTTTAGACAATTATCTCTGGGTCTAAAGAAGAAAAGGAGGGGGAAAGTCTGGAGAACTTCCAGGAAACTGAAAAATGTCTTTTGTTGATTCTTCAAGCTTCCCATATCTTTCAGTAGAGATATTTACTGATGTTATCACATGGTGTTCTAGCCAGATCTGAAAAATCACTGCCTTCAAAGATTTGATACATACAGAAAATAACAGAAAAGTGCATGATGGATGTAAGCAGGATGTGATACATAACCAGTGAGGAACCCTATAGAAAATAAGTAATGAGAGACATCATCAAGGAATTGCATGACTGAAAGAAAAAATGGTCTGTTCTGGGGGTGACAGCTTATTTTGGGAGATAGTGAAGAATGATTCTAGAACATTGGATAGATCCCAAATATGGTACTTTTGGGACAACATGAACAAAAGTCTTGACAGCATTGTTACCAATTAGGTTTTATCTTTATCCTGGAGGGAATCTCAAATCAATAAGATTACACAATTATTTGAATATTTATGTTACAATTAGAGCCAATCAAAAGTAGGATATGTTCATCTGGGGACAAGGGCAATCCCTATCTTGGAGGGTCTTCAAACAAAAGTTATATGACCATGAATATAACAAATAGAGACATATGAGAAGGTTTTTATTAACTGATGCAAAATGAAGCAAACAGAACTAGGAAAGCAATATACACAATGACTATAATAATTAAATGGAAAGAACAAGCAAACCCCTGTTTCCTTTTATATTTTTGTAGGAAGAGACAGGGGAAAATATAGGCAATAGTAGAAGTCTCACTAAAATTTATTTTAAAAAATAAAGAAAACTATATGATCACTTGTTAGAGATGTTATGAAAGATTCTTGACCAGGATCAAGTTGTAGTAGATGATCTCAGAGACTCTTACCAACCCTGAAGAATTTCTTTAATACCATTCCTATAAACAATTTAATCAGCCTTTTAAGTCTGAGCTTTGGTTACTGGGTTAGGGTTCAAGGCAATTCATTTTCTGACTCTTTTTTTGTTTGTTTATTTAGTTTTTTTTGCAAGGCAAATGGGAATAAGTGATTTGCCCAGGGTCACACAGCTATGTAATTATTAAATGTCTAAGGTCAGATTTGAACTTAGGTCCTCCTGAATCCAGGACTGGTGCTCTATCTATTGTAGCACCTAGCCACCCCTGACTCTTGCCTTTAATTTGAACAAATGTGAATGTGGAGTAGGGAGTTTGCAAGAAAACAAATTTAAAATACTTGATGGGAGTCTTGATTCTAAGTCTTACAAATATCATGATATTTCCCCTCTCCAAGGCTCAGATTCCTCATCAATTTTGTTGTTATTATTGCTCAGTCACTGCAGTCCTGTGCTTTTGCTCGGCAAAGGCTGACAATCCTAAATTAGGTAGAGGTATTTTGGGGGGAGGGGGAGAAAGCTATCCAGCCCCTTACCCACAGGGAGAACTAGAACACATAGGGCTTGGACACATTTCTCTGTCACTAGCCAGTTAATATGACAGGCTATGCAGAACTAATACAGCTCTATGGCTAAGATTTATGATCATTACAGACCCATTTCCCTATCCCATGGGCCAAATCAAGACCTCACTAAAGGATAACAGGTCCATAAATAAAATGGGCATTAATATTACCATTTTACAACACTGTGGCACTTGACCAAATGCCTACTAAGGACGTATCATCAGCACCTTCCCATACACCACTAATAGCAATTCCCTGAAAACAAATACATTATTTCCTGAGCCCTAAGAAGCCATTTGCTGTACTATGCTGTAACCCTTTTAAGTGAGTGCCTGATAAATTAATGGACCTGTTAAAAACCATTCATTGCAAATTTCTACTCCCATCCATTTTACCTTGGTTAGAATGATCCAAGTTAAATAACTTACAAGATGTATGGAAAAATAGTGTCCTTGTGTATGGGCACATATAAAAGAATGCCACTCTCTATGAATATGTGCATGAACGTGTGAGAGACCTCTTAAGTGTGGATAAGAACTCAGGACACTCAATTCCTAAGCTCAAGGAGGAATCTTCTAATACAACAGTGGAATGAAAAGAGCTGGGTTCAAATTCCAATCTTGCCTTTTACTAGTTTTGTTGCCTTGGGGAAATTCCTTTGCCAAAGTAAGGAGACAGTCTTTTCTAGTGTAGCAAGGAAAGTACTGGGTTGTAATGCAAGAACCTGCACTTGACTCAAAAACTGCCCAGACTGCAGCTAAGTGACTCAGTGGATAAAGTACTGGATCTAGAGTCAGGAAAACTCATGTTCTTGAGTTCAAATCTGCCCATAGATACTTACTATATGTGTGACTCTGGGCAAGTCACTCAACCCTGATTGTTTCAGTTCTTTCAACTATAAAATTAGTTGGAGAAGGAAATGGCAAATCTCTCTGGTATCTTTGCTAAGAAAATCCTAAATGAGGTCACAAAGGATCAGGCATGACTGGGCAACAATGACAACAAAAGACAAGACTATTCTAAAATTCAGTGTGAGTCTACTATATTGTGTTAAGTTCCTGGACGGGAAAAAACACTTTTTAAAAAATTTTGCTGTTTAGTATTTTAGAGAGTATTTTAGATATTTTATCTTACATACCATAGATGCCTAGTTTTATCATGCTGTCAGCTAGCTGCCATTTAAGCATTCCTGCTGATCCAGAAGTCACTACTTTAGGAGGCAGCCAGTTCCTTGTTCTCAAACTGATCTGAACCTATTTTGAGCTAAGTTCCATCCCTTGGTCTTACCCTATGACATTGGTGGCTATACTCAAGAAGACTATTTTCTCATTCCCCATGGCAGGTCTTCAGATATTTAGAGGTAATCTCATGTTTGCTCTTGCATCTTCTTTCTTCAGGCTAAATGTCTCCACTTTCTTCAACAGTGCCCCATAAAACATGTTGTTTAGACCCTTTCTTTAGTCCTTCAATCAACAGGATGAATTGAATATCATAAAGGTGGTTTGGTGACATAATGCTGGACCCAGAGTCAAAAAAGATCTGAGTTCAAATCCTGTATCGGTTACACTTACTTGCAATATGACCCTGGGCAAGCCACTTAATTTCTGTCCCAGTCTCTTCATCTTTAAAATGGGTTGCAATAATAACAACACCTATCTCAGAGTTTCTGTGAGAATAAAATAGATATTATGTTATATGGGGAGTATGTTCAATGCAGTCTGAAAAAGTTCCAATTTTCAGAGTTGTTCAACAATGGAACTGACTTCATAAACTCCAAAGCAGGCAGGGGCAGCTAAGTGGAACCCTAGACAGAGGGTTGACTCTAGAATCAGGAGAACATGAGTTCAAATCCAGCCTCACACACAAGCTGTATGACCCCTAAGTAAGTCACATAATTCTGTTTGCCTCCATTTTGTCATAAATTGGAGAAGGATATAGCAAACCACTCATGTCAAGAAAACCACAAAAGGGAACCCAAAGAGCTGTACAAAACTAGACAACAAAAACAAAAATAAAAACCTTAAAGCACTATATAAATGTTAGCTATTAATATTATTAGCATGCAGAGAAAAAGAGAGAAAGGAAGGAATTAAAGACTGATGCTCACCCTTAGGAAGCTTGTAATCAATTGGGAAGATAGGAAATAACCTTCAAAAACATTAGGTATTTTTTTAAATCAATGTCTGAGCAATTTTATCAAGGGCTTAAAAAAGGGAAAGTCATCTAGGCATAGATGATAAAACTAGCAGGATTAGCTAAGATATGAACAGCATGGAAGACTAGAGAATTTTTTAAAAGGCTTGATGTGCTAGATCATGGAACCTAATGTAGTAAGATAAAATACAACAGGAATATGCTAAAATTAGAAGAAAAGCAGAAAATTGGGAAACAATGTTCTCAAACAAGAGTTCTGAGAGAGAGAGAGAGAGAGAGAGAGAGAGAGAGAGAGAGAGAGAGAGAGAGAGAGAGAGAGAGAGAGAGAGAGAGAGAGAGAGAGAAATACAATAGGACTAAATAGAAAGTCTTACACATGGGTTTAAAAACTCAGGTTTAAAAGCACAATGATGGGAAAAATGTACAAAGGATCATGTGATTCTATCAAACTTCAACTCATTAAGGATTAATGGTATAATTTCCTAGCCCCTACCTCCAAAGTCTCCAACAATTTAAGATTAAATTGAGAGATTTTCTGTCCAGAATAAATTAATGCCTGCTCTACTCTACTCCACCTTGGTTCTATCACATCTAGAGTCTTGTGCTCAATTATAGATGCAACACTTTAGGAAAGTCACTGATGAAATGGAAAGACTCTAACAAAGCTTATTAGGATAGCACATGATCTCCAAATGAGCCAACAGAACCAAAGATGTTTGGAGAAAAGAAAACATAAGGAAAGATTTAATAGCAGTCTTCCAATATACAAAAGAAAGGGGTAGAAAAGTATAAGTAAACCTTCTTTAGACTTGCTTGACCCCAGAGGGCAAACTAGCCAAAGGAACTGAAAAGGAGTTCTCTGGATAGGAAACAGGGATAGGGATATATATATATATATATATATATATATATATATATATATATATATATATATATATATATATATATATATGTATGTATGTATATATATATGTATATGTATATGTATATACATATATATATATTTCGAAAGTTGTCTGATTTAAAAACAAAGTCACAGGAGATACGAAGAAAGGAAAAAGATAATTTCAGTACATAAGTAAATCAGTCTAATGGAGGGTATAAATAATGTTCAAACAACTTATGAGCAGAATGAACTGGAAATAATCAATAGAGAGAAGGCCTGAGATTAAGGAGGACTAGGAAAGACTTCTTACAAAACGTAAAAATTTTGGATGAAATCTGAGGAAGTTAGTGATGCATGAAGGTGAAAATGAAGAGTGAGAACATTCTAGCAATGGGAAAGATAGAGAGAAAGCTCAGATACAAAGAACGAAATAACATGTCATGAACAGGGAAGAGGAAAAAGGGAGTCTGGTTTCTCTGGATCCCAGAGTATGGGCAGGAAAGGAATATGAAGGTCAGAAGAATAGGGAGGGCCATGTTATGAAAGACTTTAAAAGCCAACATATGACTTTATATTTGATTGTAGAAGTAATAGGAAATCAATGGAGTTTATTGAGTGGGAGGAGGGTGGGGAATGATAAGGTCAGATCTCTGTTTTAGAAAGATCAGTTTCACAGTTGAAGAAAAGATGGATTAGAATGGGGAGATAGTTGAGGCAGGGAGAATAACTAATTAAGCAGATAGGTCTATAGACAGATGGATAGATAGATAGACAGATAGACATGCATTCATATACACAAATGTATATATATATATATATATATATATATATATGGATATGTATAGATATGCATATACCATACAAATACAATCTCTATCTTATATATATATAAAATATATCTCACTTTCTTTCTTTATCTATCCATCTATCTATTTCCTCACATAAATCAGAGATGTTGAAAAGATAGAATTAGCCAGATTTCCAAGGTCTTCCCAGCTCTAAATTTCTGGTTCTATTGAGTTGAGAAAGCAAGTTTCAATAGCTTTTCCCAAGAAAGCAGTCATTTGATAGAGCACTGTGTGATTACTAGTTCTTTGGGCTTTATTGTGACCCAAGTAAACTCTGCCTATGCATTGACTAAATCAATTTTAAAAAGCCAGCCGTGCCTGGCTGCTTTATGTTTTGGCCCAGGATCTAGGCAGTTCTTTGTTGCATTTCCAAACCAATCTAATAAACATTTATTAAACACCAGCTATGGATCAAACACTGTACTAAATGCTAAGGATAAAATTAAAAGAAGGAAAGTTTCTGCACTCAAGATGCTTTCAATATAATGGGAGGAGGCAACACAAAAACAAGGCAGGAAAGGGAGAGGACACCAGGGGGCACCTGGTGGGGTCTTGGAGCTCAAGATAGGCAGAATAGTAAATGCAGAGTAATGTGGAGTGGACTGAGTCCAGTTTCTACCCTCTATAAACGAAAGTATTGGGAGAGTGTGATTCTCCAACCTCTAACCTTTCCATCTGAGAGGAGAGGATGATGAGGGAGTGATATCAATTGAGGCTAGAGAAAGCAACCTGATTATGAGGTTAGAAGGAATGAGCTTCTCCTGGGAGGGCCATCTTGTTTCTCATATTTGAAACAAGTCAGAACAACTGATACAAAGTGGCAATCAACTCATCCCTTCTCTGTGTTCCTTTTAATTGTTTGCTTCTTTTCAGACTTGTCTGAACCTTATTTGGGGTTTTCTTGTCAAATATACTGGAAGGGTCTGTCATTTCCTTCTCCAGTTCATTTTACAGATGAGGAAACTGAGGCAAACAGGGTGAAATGACTTGCCTAGAGTCACATATAAATAGTGTCTGAAACACCTGGACTCACACTTTTTGAGTCCAGACCTAGCACTCTGTCCACTATGCCACCTATCTGTCCACTTCTCTGTGCAGATACTCTCAATGGAAAAGGGATCATGGAACACTAAACTCAGAATATTAGAACTAGAAGGAGGACTGTTAGTGGCTCCTTCATTTTACAGAAAGAAGCAGGCCATATAAATGAATCCATAGCAGAGCCTTGTCTAGAATACCTGGGCTCCTGATTCTCTTTTGGGGACTCTTTCCCTCTGGTTATTTCCATGACTCATTTGCAGTCTTTTCATTCTGAGCTCCCTCTCCAACTGTCAGTCTCCCTGTACAGCTCACCCATGTGCTTTTACTTCCTCTCCCTTGGAGCTGCAAATTCAAATGAAACTTGGACCTTTGGGGTCTTTGATTCTGTAGGCAACAATGACAGCTCTTTCCCATTCACTCTGACTGGAGAAATCAAGTGAACAACAAATGTTCAATGCTGACTGATTAGCTGCTTAGGCCTGGGATTGTTCTCCTTTCATAAGAATATAGAGCCCCAGTGGTGTCCTGAGGTACAGAACCAATATGACAGGTTTCTGGGGCTGACCAATGATCCATAGAAACAAGGGATGGGAATTAACTCTTCTTTCCCCTTAGGGAAATAGGACATAATGTATAAAAATGGATAAGCTCAGAATCTTCCAGAATTCAGGTTCCATTTCTGCCGCTGACTCTCTAAGCATCAGTTTCCTTAACTGTAAAATGGAAATAATAAATCTCTTACTGCTCTCTTTAATAAATTAAAGTGAATCAGGGGCAGCTAGGTGGTGCAGTGGATAGAGCACCGGCCCTGGAGTCAGGAGTACCTCAGTTCAAATCCAGCCTCAGATGTTTAATAATGACCTAGTTGTATGGCCTTGAGCAAGCCACTTAACCCCATTGCCTTGCAAAAATTAACTAATTAATTAATTAATTAGATTGAAGAAAATGGTTCATTCTGGATAGCCTTCCTGTTAAAAGTCTCTTTCCACTCCAGTTTATCCTCCACTTAATTGCAAAAGGATCTTCCTAAAGCTCATATCCAACAATGTCATCAACCCTTGACCCCCATTACCTCCAGGATCAAATATATAACCTATTGCTTGACTTTTAAAGCCCCTTACCCAACCTATCTGTCTTGCTATTCTTTACTCCTCATCCCATACCTACCATCCAGGGACAATGGTCTTTTTGCAGGTCATTGAACACATTTCTTTACTCTGTGCCTTTCTAGTATCCTTGTCCCATATCTGAAAAACTCTCCTTCATTGCCTTAACCTTTTAGATTCCCTGACATCCTTTAATATTAAGTTTAAATCCTACATTCAGAAAGAAATCTTTTCTGAACCCTATCCCACCCCAATGTACTCCCCCTAAGATGAAGAAAATATCCAATTTCTACCTCATAGATATACATACATATATATATGTAATATTAAAAATAATCATTTGCCTGCTGTCTACCCAATAATTTTGTAATTTTATTGAGGACCATGTTTTTGCCTTTCTTTTTCTCCCATAACAGCACAGTGATTGGCACATATAAATACTTAGTAAAATTTTCAGGGGCAGCTAGGTGGTGCAGTGGATAGAGAGCACTGGCCCTTGAGTAAGGAATACCTAAGTTCAAATCAGACCTCAGACACTTAACAATTACCTAGCTGTGTGGCCTTGGGAAAACCACTTAACCCCCATTGCCTTACAAAAAAAAATTCCAAGTGATTAATTTATAAACTTTGAAGCATTATAAAAATGAAAATTATTTTTTTATTATTACTAGAATCATATTGAGTTCAAATCTAGGTTTGCTGTTTCTAGCTGGTGGCTTTGGAACTCAGTTTCATTCTCAATACAGTGTGGAGGTTGAACTAGATCCCTTCCATCTTTAAATTTCAAATTTTATGGCACTAGACTGCCATAAGTATTGTTGCTATTCAGTTGTGCCTGACTCTTCAAGGCCCCATGAACCATTGCATGCCAGACCTTTCTATCCTCCACTACTTCTGAAGACTCTCCAAGTTCATGTAAAGTGCTTCTATGACATTCTTTCCATTTCATCCTCTGCTGCCCCCTTCTCCTTTTGCCTTCAGTCTTTCCCAAGATCAGTCTTTTCAATGAGTCCTGTCTTCTCATTATGTGACCAAAGTATTTAAGCCTCAACTTAGTATTTGACTTTCCAGTGAAGAAGCTAAATTAATTTAAGTAATGACTGTTTTGACTTCCTCATTGTCCAAGAAATTCTCAAAAAATCTTCTCTAGACCACAATTACATAGTATCAATTCTGCAGTACTCAGCTTTTCTTAAAGTCCAACTCTTATAGTCATCCATTACTACTGGAAAAAATCATATCTTCTACTATATGACATTTGTCTGCCAAGTGTTGCCTCTGCTCTTTAGCAAGCTTGTCCAGATTTGCAGAATCCTTCCTTTAAAGGAACAAATATCTTTTATTTTCATGGCTGAAGTCAACTTATGCAAGAACATAAAGCACCCAAGAATATAAAATTGACATTGTTTCCATTTCTTTTCCCCTCTTTTTGTCAGGAAGTGATAAGATTAGTTGTCAAGATCTTGCTTATTTTTTATGATAATGAAGTGTGTATTAAGCAAAAACAAAATATATAATGGCTTGGTTTGGGGGTCAGAGAAAGTAACTTCCTCTCCCTCAGCTTCTTCAAGTCCTGTTTTACATACTAACTATCCCCAAAAGTTTACAGGTCTTTATGCTAAAACTAGCATTTTCAACTGCCTATTTAGGTACCTGCCTATTTTCCTTCTTGAGGAGATATTCTCATATTCATTCCCACTCTCCACCCTCTGGAACTCCAAATTTAAGACTGAATTACCTAGTATGCTACTTCAAAAAAAGCCCCAAAGAAACACCAGACCAACAATTGCCTTGCTGAACAGAATAATTTGCCAGTGAAGAAAATAATCCAGTATGAATGATAAGACTGTGGTAAATTGTCAGCCACTTTTACAATTTACATATCAAGAAGCTATTTAAGAATCAACAAAATGTTCTTCTCCCCATTTCCTTTGTAAGGGGTGAGCAGGGGATAGTGTAGCAGGCATGAGAGCCAGATATTAAAAACCCCGAGTGTCAGATGTTTTGTTCCTCATGCATATGGAAATATTTGGAAATTATTTCAAGTTCAGTATACAAAAAAAAAGCCAGTCATGGATTCAAGTGGGAGAATGGGATGAAAGAAGAATTTTCCCCCTATGGGGGGAAAAAACCCAACAAGGCAAGGCAGAAGCTAGTGCTGTGGATGAGTAGGGGGAAAACTCCTCCTTGGGGCTGCCTGGAGAGTTAAATGAGTTCCTTTTAGCTAAAGGTTTTTAAACAGAGGCTGGTTGGCCACTTGTTAGAGTCACAATAGAAGAGATTCATTTTTCAAGTAGGGATTGGACTATATGACTTCTAAGATTCCTTCCAAATCAGATTCTATGGTTTTAAGTTTCTGTGAATCTAACTTTCTATAATTCTAAGTATCTAAGATGTTATTGCTCTAAAATTCTGTAATTAATTATAAAAAGTCTCCGATTTAATCCTAGCATCTTCTTCAATTTCCTCATTTTATAGAAAAGAGAGTTGAGGTTCAGAGAGGATGAGACTTGTGAGCTTTCTTAATCAATAAGGGCCATAGTCAAATCTTGTGGCTAAATCCTCATCATTCTTCCTATCATGTCATGGGAAATGGTCAGATTTTTGCCATGGGAAATTATTTTGGCAGAAGTGTTGCAGACAGGTTGTATACAGGTGAGACTGGAAATAAGATTTTTTTTCCCCTTGGTCAAGGAATACGGATATAAGATATATATTTGGGGGGGGGCAATGATTTTATGAAATCTGTTAGATTTTATAGGGTGTTTCTTGCATACATTTATCTTAATGAGATTTTATTTATAATGTGTCTGACATAATTTGTTGCAGTTTATTCATTTCAGTCATGATCTCATTTGGGGATTTCTTGGCAAAGATACTGGAATGGTTTGCCATTTCCCTCTTCCAAATGAGGAAACTGAAGCAAAAAGGGTTAAGTGGCTTACTCAGAGTCGGACAGCTAGTAAGTGTCTGAGACCAGATTTTAACTCAAAAAGAGAAGACTTCCTGATTCTGTGGCCAACACTCTATCCACTGTGCCACCTAGCTGCCCCCTAGATTACAATAGTCACTCAATAAATGCTTGCTTCCATTTACTAAATGCTTCTTTCATTTACTATAATATCCACCTAAAGATTTTTTTTAAAAAAGCCATAAAATTTCTCATGATGCACTAATGAACACAATGGAGAGATATGAAGCAAATGATAGAACACGTAGGTGTGGATTTGGAATTAATTGAATGAATAGGAGCCCAGAATAGTCGAGGGCAGTGAGAGCAAACTGAAATAGAATTCATTAAACCACACATAAGATTCCCTATTGACTGCATATTGACTTAGAAAACCACACATTAACATTATTTATGTTCTATTATATCGCTATTTATTTTGTTTAATATTTCCCAGTTCCACTTTATTGTGTTTCAGTAGACTGCTTTGACACCTCTACTCTAGGACATGGAAGAATTTTGTTAGGTCATTTAGGATAGTCCTTTGCCTAAAGAAAAGATTCCAAATTAATTAGCCTCAAAGAAATTCAATGCCTAAATTTTCCCTGATTTTCCCTTTTCTTAGGTGAAAATTGCACTGGGTAGATCATCTTCCTCTCTCTTTGGTGCAGGAAGAGTATGAGGATTTATAGAGATAATGTTATGTAAGTGTTTTTGTGGTCCCCAGAGGGAGGTATTAGGTGAATATTATTGGAGACTTGCTGCCTGGTGTAGGGTTAGGTTAAGATTGGATTGTTACTTATTTGCTGAAAGTCTTCTCATAGCCTTATGCTCAGAGCATGTTGAACACAATAAAAACAGCCAATTAGATAGAAAACAAGCAGGTAGGGCAGCAAAATCCCTCTGCCTGTCAGGTTCTCTGGAGTAGGAAACGGCAGGGATGGCATGACAGACTTCCATTCTGAAAATTAGCAACCTGGGGCTCAGTTAGGTGAGATGAGAAAACTTGGAATTTGTTAAAGGAATGGAACAAAGGTCCAATTTAGCCAGAACATAAAAGACATATATGTATGTATGTATATATGTACATAAATATATATGAAAATGTACATATATGTATGTATCGACATATATCCATATATCTATCTCTTTAGCTATTTAGCTATATATATATTTAGCTATATTTATATATTTAGCTCTCTCTCTATATATATATATATGTATATATATATATATATATATATATATATATAACTTTGTAGGGGTGAGCAGGGGATAGTGTAGCAGGCATGAGAGTCAGATATTGGCTAAAATAAATAAATAAATATATATATACATATATATATACAGAGAGAGAGAGAGAGAGAGAGAGAGAGAGAGAGAGAGAGATCAGGAGAAGAAGGAAAAGTCAATGTACAGTTAGTCAGAGATATGACTGCAAGAGGAATAATCTGGCAGCAGGTATAAGAGAGATTAAGTTGGGGGATGTTAAAAGACACTGGAGACAAGGAGAACAGTTATAACACTATTATAATAACTCAAAGGAGAAGCAGTGAGGTTCGAGACTAGGGAGGTGATTTTTATTTCTTTTTTTCCCCTGGATTTCTGAAGCTATGTGTACAATTTTACTTTTATCATCATTAAATTTTGCATACTTGGGTCTTTGAAGGCTAAATCAATAAAATGCAAGCTCTGGAAGATTCTATCATGAAAAAAGACTTTCAGCAATATTTGAGCAACAGGCAGAGTTTGCTTTCTGAGGACCCACTTTTCTAAGTATAATGAGGTTGTTGTTTATCCTTCATTTTTAAAGAGGACTAATGACATCTTGATTTGCAAGTGAAATGGATTTAAGTGAGGAATTGCTATGGAAAGTTAGCAGTCTCTTTCTCTCATGGAGTCCAGTGTCAAGAAACAGGTCAAGATAACTGGTGATGACCTTGGAGGCAGTGAGAGATCTTGGTCTTTTTAATGCCAAGCTCTTTTTCAGGTGTCTCAACTTGTCTGAGGCAACATTCATTCACTGATTAAAAGCTAAAAGATGGTCCAGTTGGTTGTCACAAAGAATCAGTCTAGGAGGGGGAAGACCCTCAGTTTCTGATTAGAACAGAAATAATTACTATTTATACTCACTCTGAGCCATTAAAAACAAAACACTGAAGTAAGGTAAGACTTACTCAACACCAGAAGGATGAGCATTTGATTATGAATGCTTTGTTCATAGCAACTCACAAAATGAATATTTTAAAATGACCTCCAGTCCCATATAAGTCTTTTTTTTGCTTTTGCAGGGATGAGAGCAGAGAGGCAGAAAAAGAGAAAAGAGAGTGTGAAGATTCCTAAAGTTTTTAGACTGTAGTTAATGATACTTTAAATGTGAAATTGATCCAGTGACCAACAAGTTGACATATTATTCAAGGAAATAAATCATAACAATATTGTATCGACATTTTTCACTTCCCACACTCCCAGTAGACAAAAGGAAGTTGCTGCTAAATAGGAATATTACAGCTCTGGCTATAATCTCTCCTTAGAGACAGAAATAAGGATACTGGTGGACTTGCTTTTATTAGGCATCCAGAGGCAACAAGAATAATACTTCATGTTATACTAGTAACCATGTATTACAATGTTTATTATTTATATTTGCTAAAATCATACCACAAAGATAATTATAACTTATATATCAATTCTAGCTACATAGAATGGGAGACATAAAGAAATTCCACAATAACATTTGCAAAATTCTCCAGATTAAATTAGTATGTAAATTAATACCTGACTTTAATTCAAAGATGGGCATAGTGGAGAAATAGGAAATGGATAAAAGGACAGATAGTAAGACAAGTGATTGCCATTTCATTAAAAAAAGTCTACCCACTATATAAGCACTTTCCATAATGAAGAGGTAAAAAGAACCTAGGGACCACCTTGTAGAATAAATACTTGAACTACCCAATAAGCAAAGAAATATGGTGTCTAAAAAAACCCTGATTTAGAATATAAATTGATTTATAAAAATATAATTGGGAGCATGATAGGAGATTATGAACAGTATCACTCTGGAAGACAAGATGTTTTAGAAAGGAAAACCAGTTCACAAAAAGTTTGGCCAGTGACCAAATTAACCACAGCAAACTGAAAGTATTTAAAGAAGAAACTAAAAAAAAGGAAGAAAATAGAGGAACAAATGGTTTTGGGTAGCCTGTTAGCTGAGGCTCAATATTGAAAATAAATGAGGCACTTCTAAGTTATTTTGCACATGAACTAAGGATGTAGTAACACTTTCCTTTTCTTGACTTTCCTATCTACCCCTCTTCTATCTTCAAAAGGCCAGGATGTGTTACTCATATTGTCTTCAAATATTTATCAAATATGAAGAACCCTTACCCCATATGCCCCTAGGTGACCAGAGTGCCACCATCAACACCTCTAGCCAGCTGAAAGTTGACTCAAAGGCGGTACCTTAAGTTACTATCCTTCCTTCAAATCTCCCCTCCTTCAAGTTCTATCCATTAATTTTTTTTTAGTTTTTTGCAAGGCAAATGGGGTTAAGTGGCTTGGCCAAGTCCACACAGCTAGGTAATTATTAAGTGTCTGAGGCCGGATTTGAACTCAGGTATTCCTGACTCCAGGGCCAGTGCTCTACTCACTGGGCAACCTAGCTGCCCCATTTTTTTTTTTATATTTTTCAAGGCAATGGGGTTAAGTGGCTTGCCCAAGGCCACACGGCTAGGTAATTATTGGGTGTCTGAGGTCGGATTTGAACCCAGGTACTCCTGACTCCAAGGCCAGTGCTGTATCCACTGCACCACCTAGCCACACCTATCCATTAATTTTAAATGAAAACCTTTTCTAACCCATTTTACAAGAATGTGATAGGCTTTCAGAAAGGTAAGAACACTTACAAATATTTGCCCTATTGCAAATAAGAATAAATCTGTCAAGATTTCCATAATAAATGTATAAAAGTTTGTTTTGTTTTTTCTTCATCACTAACAATGGAATTATCACATTTAGACTCTAACACCACAATTTCAATTTTGCTTCACAGAGAAGTAAAAATGTACTCAAGAAAATAGATAAGAAGGGCAGCTAGGTGGCACAGTGACTAGAGCAACGGCCTTGGAGTCAGGAGTACCTGGGTTCAAATCCGACCTCAGACACTTAATAATTACCTAGCCGTGTGGCCTTGGGCAAGCCACTTAACCCCATTGCCTTGAAAAACCTAAAAACAAATAGATAAGAACAGTTGAACTAAGCCAAGAATATTAAGAGGAGGTCCATTATAGAGGCAACAGAATTTTTAGGATTTCAAGAGATCTATTCTAAAAGTATTTGATACTAGGAAGCCAAATGCTTGATTTCATCATTATAAAAAGATGATTTTAAAAGTATCAATAACTATGCCTACTTTCTCACCTCTACAAGATAGGAGAATAATCTATACCCATAATGAAAGCATTCTTCATGAAGAGAAAAGAGTTGAACAGGCAAATTCCATAAATTATATTCAATAGTAGGCCACACCTTATAGGCACATGAAAATGTTATCATATAAGATTCCTTGGAAAATGTAAAATTAGATAAAATTTTTGCAATTATCCTTTGTTTATTAATATAAAGGTAGATAAAAAGAAAGAGGGTAAATGCTTGCCAAGGAGTTTTCCATTGGAAGAAGAATTTCTTTTATCCATATTTTTGGAAGAAGAATTTCTATTATCCAGATTGTGAAAAGCAGTTGGATAAATAGCCCACAGTAGTAATCTATCACTATGTATATCTTGGACACACAGTTTATATGGACAATTATTAAGGCCTGAAATTAAATAGAAAAGATTATTAAGCAAATGTATGTCCACAAAAGAACATAGGTTGGCCCTATGCATGAAATAACAGACAGATCATAGTCTTCATTCATATCCATTCAGTGTCAAGAAAAAGAGAAGGAATCCCTTCAATCTTTGGAGAGACCTCCTTTGTGAAGAATTTATCTAAAGAAATAGCAAGAATCACAAAGTTAAAAGATGGGCATGTGATTTGTACCTTTGAAAGAAGAACCCACATTGATAATATCACAAATTCTGTTCTCAATTTTGTGAAATCAGACTCTTTTCTAATTCTGTTAAGAGCTTTGTGGATACTGATTCTATCATACAATGCATTGGCTATCTCTCCCACCTTCTTGTCAATTATAAATTCAATAGTATTCTTTTTTCCCCCTTCATCCAAGTGATCTGTAAAAATATTGAATGAAATAGGCCAAAGGCAAATCCCTGGAGCATTTCATTGGAGACCTCCCTCCATATTCCCAGTGAACCATTTTTGATTGTCTTTTGTCTATTTTGATCCTGTGATCTGGAGTTAAAGGTATTTTTTAATCATGTGAGCTCAGCCATTACATGTAAGAGTAGGAAGAGATCTAAGTTTTTGTCATCTAATTAAATATAAAATGAATAGGAATTCCTTCTTAAAACATTGTGACAAATAATCATTGTGCCTTTGGTTGAAGATTTCCATTGATTGGAATTATGATTTCCCTTTCTAAGAGCTCATAAACTTCCTTTTCATTTTGCATTTTCAAATTTTGTCAGAAATCCAAATTAAGCTCAGCAGTCTGTAATTTAGAGAATGACAGTGAAGTATTAATGATCACCCTCCTAAATGAAAGGTAAAATGGAAAGATTGAAGAAAATCTTTTGAACAAACAAAATTATTTCATTTTCCTTGTTTGGAAGAATTTTTCCTTCTACACTGAGTCAAAATATGCAACTTTTTCCTGCATTCCTAGTTCTCTGTTCAGTGGTCAAGCAAGACAAATTTAATCCTTCTTTCACATAAAAGTCCTTCCCATTAAATATTATTTTCTTGAGATGAAATTTTTACAGTTCCTTCAACCAATCCTCAAGGCTCCAAATTGAATTACCATCTCATTGTCTTTCTTTATTATGCTTCTTTGTATCTCTTGTACTTAGTTTAATGCCCAATATATATAGTAATCATTTACTAAATGTTTGTTGATTTGATGTAATTTAATATATCAGTTTCCCTTCATTGGATGCATTCCAGCTTGTCAATATTCATACTAAAATGTAATATTCAAAACATTTATTTAATCCCTAACCTAACAGTTTTGTTACCCTAAAAAAAAGGAAGTGAGTTAAATATTTCATGACTTGTTCCTAATGAACCCATGCTGGCTCTTGGTGATCATTCCCATCTCAAAAAGCTTACAAATCACCCTTTTAGACATTTACAAAAAAATCAAAATTAAATTCACCAACATAAAATTTAGAGAATTTACTCTTTTCTCTCTATTTTATAATTAGAGCAACATTCAGCCTTTTGGCAATCCTTCTACATCATTTCTATTCATCATGATTTAGTAATCATTCATTATCCTGTGATATCATTTCCCTCAACTTTGTAACAAGAACTCATTGAGAGGCTGTTAGGTGCTCTCTTATAATATCCTCACTTATCTTAAATTTCAATTATCTTTAGACAATCTTGTTTTATCTTTCCCAGTCTGAAAATTATTCTTCTTGGTAGAGAAAAGAGTCAAAAGGGGATTGAATGGTTTTGTATTTCCCCATAATTCATTATCCACTTCCCATCTATCCTGTACGGTGATCCTATCCTTTCTTTGATCTTCCAGTGAACTAAATATAACCTTTAAATAGACATTTTGGTCATGCTTAGAATTCATACAAATCTCAACTCCTTTGGGAGCTTCTGTGATTCTGACACAGCTCTTTCATGAATATATTACGTTTTGCCTTTCTCCTTAATTACCTACTCTTGCTTTCATCATGCACACACATACATACATACATACACATATACAAACATAATCTTTAAAAATCTAGGTTCATTAGTGAACTTCTCATATATCCACATGAGTTTCATTGCATGGGTTTTCTTTTCATTCTCATTGTAGTTATTTCTATTTTCAGAATTTGTTTTTAAGAGTATTCTATCCTTTTACTCCTCTCAACCTCAGTTTACTCCTCCATAAAATGGATATTCTAACACAGGGAATATTTCCAATACTGTAATGGGAAATGCACATTATAAATAATTAAACACTAAAAAAACCAATAAAATTGTCATTATATTACTTTAGGATAATAATAAACATCTCTGGTTTTCCTGCTTGGCTGAAGAAGACTAGATATATAGGTGAGAGATTCTAATTCTTCCAAGCTTTGCCAAGTTAGATAAATCATTAAAGCATTAACTTGCCTGCTACCCAAGAAAATCTCAGAGCAAATCTAATTGGTCTACACAGAAATCCTGAAAACATATAGAAACAGAAATTATATTGTTCCCATTTCATACATAGGCATTTTAAGGAATAGAACAATTGAATAAATTCTCCAAGTCCATTAGAATCTCATCAGAGCAAAATGTAGTCATATTTTCATCAAGCAGACATAACTTGAAATTATTAACTTTATGTAGTAGTCAGTTCTCTATCACTGAAAATGTTTAAGATAGTGTTGTCTATCATCAGTCAGGTATGCTTTTGAAGGAATTCCCACATCATATTGGATTATTGGTCTTGAAATATCCTAAAAAGGTGCAAGCCAAGCCCATAGTGTTTGCCATGGGAGGGATTCTCCATTTTAGCAACCTGCCTATGGGCTGAGAGATGTGACTGAGTCATCTCCTGAATGAGAAGAAACTGATAGAGTTGCTGAGAACATTTCAGACACTGTCATAGCCTACCAACCCACCACTTATCTCTTTCTCCTCCCTAAGATAATGAAAGTAAATCATTCAAATGATGTTAATTATTAGCAAGGCCAAAAAGACTTGGACATGTACTGTTTGTCCTTCTAAGAGGTTCACTTAGTAACTTAACAACAGTAGCCACAATTCACATTTCTAACAGCCCTTTCAGGCTTGCAAAATATTTTTTTGGTAATACTACCTCAAATAGGAAATGCAAATAAAGATGTTTCCAGGGAACTAAGGCTCAGAGAAATAAAGGGATATCCCCAATCCCACAAAACTAGCAAGTATCAAGGCTGAAATGTGAAACTATGTCTTTTGACTTCCAGTGACTTTCCAACCCTCTTAAAAGTAAACTCTTTCAGAGGTTCTGGAAGCAGGTTTCAGGACAATTCAATCCAATAAGACTTCATTAAATCCTACTCTGTGTGAAGTGATAGAAACCATGACTCAAAAGCCTCTCTGGCCCCTAAGGATCCCATAAGTCCCTTACCTAAAAGTTCCATAGGGTGTGTGGTAGTGATAATGTTTCTAAGTCATGGGGGTTGCCTTCAAAGAAATCATCTTACAAAACTACATGGTTTGTTATAAGTTTATATAAGGCTATGTCTACACTGTGATGCACATTTGGTAGGAGAATAAAAAATACAGTCCAACATCTAGATGATAATATATATCCAGAGAAGTGGTATGGTAGATAGAATTTTGGATTTGAAGTTAGGAAGACCTGAATTCAAATCCTGTCTCAGACACATTTACTAACTGAGTGACTCTGGCAAGATAGTTACTCTTTGATTTTCCCTGTTTCCTTATCTGGAAAATAGGAATAATAATGGCTGCTACTTCCCAGGGTTGTTGTGAGGATCAAATGATATGATATTTGTAAAGAGCTTTGCCAACCTTAAAGTGATAAACATATATATATATATATATATATATATATATGTGTGTGTGTGTGTGTGTGTGTGTGTGTGTGTGTGTATGTGTGTATAATATCTATATTCCAGTTGATGAAGATGATGAAGAAGCAGAAAAAGTGGAGGAGGAAAAAGAAGAAAGAAGAAGAAGAAGAAGAAAGAGAAAGAAAGAAAGAAAGAAAGAAAGAAAGAAAGAAAGAAAGAAAGAAAGAAAGAAGGAAGGAAGGAAGGAAGGAAGGAAGGAAGGAAGGAAGGAAGGAAGGAAGGAAGGAAAGAAAGAAAGAAAGAAAGAAAGAAAGAAAGAAAGAAAGAAAGAAAGAAAGAAAGAAAGGAAGGAAGGAAGGAAGAAAGAAAGGAAGGAAGAAAGAAAAAAAGAAAGAAAGAAAGAAAGAAAGAAAGAAAGAAAGAAAGAAAGAAAGAAAGAAAGAAAGAAAGGTTAAGTACTACTTATACCACAAACCATATGTTGGAGTGAAAAGACATGAATACAAGTCTTGTTTTCCCAACTTATTAACTTGGCAACAAATCATTTTTCCCCTCTCTGAGTTTTAGCTGCATTTTCTGTGAAATGGGGATAATCCCTCCTACCTGTTTTTCTCTTTTCTACCTGCTCAAATGAAAGAATATTTGGAAGTGAAATAGAAATATCAGCTCTCAAATGTAAATTAAAACAACTCTGAGGTACCACTTCACACTGTTAGGTTGGTTAATATGACAGAAAAAGGGAAATGATCAGTGTTAGAGGGGATATGGGAAAACTGGAATACTTTTGGTGGAGTTTTGAACTAATCCATCCAAATTAGAATTATGCAATAAAGGCTATAAAACTGATTATATTCAGCAATTCTACTATTAAATCTCTGTCTCAGATAATTAAATAAAGAAGAAAAGATTCAAATGTACAAAAATATTAATAGCAGCTCTTTTGTGTTGGCAAAGAATTGGAAATTGAGGGGATGCCCATAAACTGGAATATGACTGGACAAGTTGCAGTATATGAATGTATCGAAATATTATTGTTCTAAAGGAAATGATGAGCAGGTGAAATTTCAGAAAACCCTGAAAACACTTACATGAACTGAAGATGAGTGAAATGAGAAGAACCAAGAGAACATTGTACACAGTAAGAATAATATTATTTGATGATCAGCTATGATTGACTTAATTCTTCTTAATAATACAGTGATGAAAGATAATTCTAAAAGAATTATGATGGGAGCAGCTAGGCAGTGCAGTGGATGACCCTGGAGTCAGGAGGATCTGAGCTCAAATCTGGCCTCAGACACCTAATAACTATCTAGCTGTGTGATCTTGTGCAAGTCACTTAACCCCATTGCCTTAAATAAGTAAAATTTTAAAAAAGAATTCTGTTGGAAAATGTCATCCATATCCAGAGAGAGAATTATGTAATTTGAATGCAGATCTAAGCATATTATTTTAACCTTTAAAAATTTGTTCTTTGGTTTTTTTTCTTTTGTTCTGATTCTTCTTTCATAATATGAATAATATGGAAATATTTTGCATGCATAGCCTATATCACATTTGCCATCTCAGTGGGGACAGAGGGGAGAAAACCTTACAAAAATAAATGTTAAAAAGTATCTTTAAATATCATTGGAAAAATAAATTAATAAAAAATCAACTTTAAAAAGCAAACAAAAAAACCCAGCTCTTATTGGAATGGTTCTTCCAACGTCTAGTGAGTTTAGAGTTTCTTTAGAATAAACCTGAATCTAAAGCAGGAACCAAACTGCTGTAGACTGAGTTGATTCTACATCCAGTCCCTTCTCCCCCACTCCAGCCCTAAAGCAGAGTGATTGTCTCAGAAAAACTGGCATATCAGCCAGATAACATTTCCAATTTATTGCTTCCATGAAAGTGGCTCCAGGACAAGTACAAATACAGTCTGTGTTCAATCTATTCAATTAGAACAGAACAAGGCATTTATTTCCACATGTACAAATCAGGGAGGCCTATTCTTGCCCAATCCCATTCATTCAGCATTTATGCAGGTCTAATTAAATCACCAGCAGGGGCTTCTGGTGAGGAGAATGCCCTTCAGAAAATATGCTCACTAAATACTCTTTAACAATGAGGGGGGAAATATAAATAAATGATGTCGTCTGGTTCACTGAGTCCCCTGCATTTCTATATTTCAGTGCTGAGGCTGAAGTTTTTTACTTGTAAACATTCAATTCAGCCAGAGCCACCCATGTGTTAATGAGGACTGGTGGAGAGCAGTATTATGCTAAGTGATTCATAAACATCACACTTTCTGGGTGGTATATTTTAATCAGACACCCTGCAGCAGGGAGCTCACAGATCAGTGGGGTGCCATTCTTTCTTTCTTTGTTTTTTTCCTTTATTTATTTTTTTTATTCAAGAAATTCATTGCAGTGTAGAAAACCAGTGGGACACAATACAAATAGTAATAACCTTTACTCTTAGAAGTAGTAGAAGTAGCAATAAGGATTAGGTCTATAATTTCTTTGGTATGATGAAGTCTCCATCTCTACAGTGCAGGTCAACACCTTCTCTACAACTTACAGTCCTAGAAAGTGGCTATGGACACTGAAAGGTGAAGTTTCACAAGTCAGGATTTCACAATCAGTAGGTGTCAGAGGCAGGTTTTTTTCTAACTATGAGGTTGTCTTTATCCACACTGCCTCTAAATAGTTGTTTTAATGATGATAAATCATATCCATATAAAATAGACAAAATTTCCTGTCAATTTTTTAATTTCATTGAAATATTTAAGCAAGCAGCTACTATGTGCAATAGATGTCATGCTTACAAGGACAAAAATGGAATACCATCATGGAACTTACATTTTACCAGGAAAATGTAACATGTAGCAAGTCAGTAAAAGCAACATAATTCGAGGAAGAAATGAGTTCTATGATGGTGCAATAAGGAAGAGCTTTGAAGGGGAGATATCACCTAAACTGAGCCTGAAGATTTAGAGAGTCTGAAGACGATGGAGGACATTCCAAGTATGGAGAATAATTTGTGAGGATACATGGAGATGGTAGAGTTCAGGGAATGTCTAGTGGAATATAAAAACCCATGAGGGAGAACAGTATGAAAGGAGACACAGGTTCCTTGTGTCATCAAATATCAAAACTAGAAAGACCCCAGAAGCCATCTAGTCCAACCTGTAATTAAATAAGAATCTCTTCTTCAACTTGCCCAACAAGTGACTTTCCAACTTTTCCTGAAAGACTTCTGGGAAGGAGGAAGTCAATACTTATCCAAGTTGCCTTTACATGCTTGCATGTTGGGATAGCCCCTAATTATTAAGACGTTCCTAACTTCAAGCCTAAATCTTCCCATTTGTAGTTTCTACTCACTGCTCCTAGATATTCCTCTTGAATCAAACAGAAGTAACATTTCCATACAATAGCTTTTCAAATACAAATCCCCTCTAGATTTTTCTCCCTCCCTAATATTTCCTTTGATCTTCATATAGCATAAATACATACTGCATATAGTATATAGCATATATGACCTTCATATAGCAAGTGGAGCCCACTTGACATACTGCTCTCCTGGTATTAGAGGATCCCTTTTTTATCAACTTCCTTCCAAAAATGGAATGCCTAGAATTGAACACAATGCCACAAATGTGATCTGTCTGGCTTCATGTTCTCTCTTTCCTACACTCCATATTTTAGTCAAACTGGCCTATTAATTATGACCTTTATATTATTTTCCATTTCAGCTTGGAACTCTGTGGGTCCATGTTGTATTATGTCAATCACTGTCATTTAATACTGGAATCTGTGTCTTATATATCTCCAACCTAGGCTTTCTTAATGTTTGCTTTAAAGATTAATCATAACAATGTTAGGGTTATTTACTATTTTCATTTTGATCCCTATGGCTTCATATTAATTTTTTCAATTACATATAAAACTATTTTTAAATTTTTTTAAACTTTATTTTCCAAATTTTCTTTTCCTTTTCCCTCTCATCTCGATGAAAAAGCAAGCAATTTGATATAGATCACACAGTGCAATCATGGAAAATATATTTACATATTAGTCATGTTGCAAAAGTAAAAAAAACAGGTTTAATAAAGTTTTAAAAAATGTGCTTTGATCTGCATTCAACTCCATCAAATCTTTCAAGATGGATAACATTTTTCAACAGTATTGATATTGATAAAAGTAGCTAAGTCATCCACAGTTGATCATTGTACAATATTGTTGTTACTATGTACCATGTTCTCCTGGTTCTGCTCACTTCACTTAAAGCAAACTGCTCATCATTTCTTATAGCACAAAAGCATTTTTTTTAAAAATTATATATAACTTTTTTAGCTATTCCTCATTTGATTAACATCTACTCAATTTTCAATTCTTTGCCACCTTAATAAATGAACTACTTTAATTTTCTTTTTAATATAGGTCCTTCTCTTTTTAAAAAAAATCACTTTTGTACACAGACCTAGGGGTGGTATTGCTGAATCAAAAGGCATGCACAATTTCTTACCCTTTGGACATATTCTGACAATGCATTAATATCATAATTGTTCCACATCCTCTCTAATGTTTATGATTTTGCTTTTCTGTCATATTAACCAATCTGGTTAATAGATTATGATATGATAGATATGAAGTATTCATCACAATTGTTTTAATGTGTATTTTTCTAATCATTAATGATTTAGAGCATTTTTTCATATGACTATATATAGATTTTATTTCTCCTTCTGAAGAATGCATTTTCACATCCTTTGACCATATTTTAAATTGTGGTAAAACTTATATTCTTTTAAATTTTATTTAGTTCTCTAAATATTTGAGAAATGAGACATTTATCAGAGAGATATGAAATGTTTTCCCCAGTTTTCTACTTCCCTTCTAATCTTGGCTTACACTGACTTTGTTTATGCAAAACCTTTTTTACTTTAATGTAAACAAAATTATCCATTTTATATCTCATAATGCTTTCTATCTCTTTTTTGTCTATAAATTCTTATTTATAGATCTAAAAGGTAATATGTTTATGGAATCTACCTTTATGTCTAAATCATATATACATTTTGATTTTAACTTGATATAAAGTGTGAGATGTTGATCCATATCTAGTTTCTGCCAAGCTGCTTTTCATTTTTCCTGGAATTTTTATAAAATGGTGAGTTCTTGTCCCAAAAGCTTACATCTTTGAGTTTAGCAGATAATCAATCTGTGAATTTTGTACCTAATTTTTGTCTACTGATTCACCACTATTTCTTAGCCAGATTTTTGATGATTACAATTATAATATAGCTTGAGATCTGGTATTGCCAGGCTTCCTTCTTTCACATATATTTTCATCTGATTCCTTTGTTATACTGACTTTTTTCTTCTTTCAAATGAATTTTGGAGTTTTTTAATTCTATAAAATAATTTTCTGGTAGTTTGACTGACATGGCACTGAATAAATAAATTTAAGTAGAATTGACATTTTTATCATATGAGCAATTAACTACTCATGAGAAATTAATTATTTTCCTTTTTTTAGATTTAACTTTGTGGAAGGAATGTTTTTTAATTGTTTTCATATGGTTCTTGGGTTCATCTTGGCAGATAGACTGCTAAATACTTTATTTTGTCTACAGTTATTTTAGATGTAATTTCTCTTTCCATCTTATTGCTAAAATTTTTTGATAATATTGCTTGGTATTAGAATTATTTTATAGAATTTATAGAATTATAAATATCTAAATAGAATTAGAATATTTTTGGCAATAGAAATGATGATTTTTCTGGGTTTCTTTTATATCCTGTAACTTTGCTAAAGTTGTCAATTATTTCAGCTAGTTTTTAATTTATTCTCTAGGAAAATTGTTTCCTTATTATCTACTCTAATTCATTCAATTTATTTTTCTTCCATTTTTGATATAATTAGTATTTCCAGTACAATATTGAATAAGAATGGGGATAAGGGAATCTCCCTTCACTCCTGTAATTATTGGTAAGACTTCTTGCTAATTCTCCTTCCCAAACTTCTTACTAATGGTTTTAGATAAACACTGCTTATTATTTTAAAAAAATATTTTATTTATTTGTTTTTCAATTACATGCAATGGTAATTTTTACCGATTATTCTTTGCAAGGTTTTGAATTTCACATTTTTATCCCTCCTTCTCTTCCCTCCCCCTGACAGAGAGCAGTCTGATATAGGCTCTACATTTATAACCAAGCTAAACAATACATCTATATTTAAAATGTGAGAGAAGAATCAAATCCAAACAGAAGAAAGAAAACATTATAGGGGGAAATGATATAATATATAAGACAACTTTTAAAAATTGAAGATAATAAGCTTTGGTCTTCACTTAAACTCCACAGTTCCTTCTCTGGATAAGGATAGTATTTTCCATCATGCATCTTTTAAAACTGTCTTTGATTACTGTACTGTTGAAATGACCAAGTCCATCATAGTTAATCACCATCCCATGTTGTTAATGTGTATAAGGTTCTTCTGGTTTTGCTCATTTCACTCCACATCAATTCATGCAAGTCTTTCCAGCTTTTCTGAAATCCCTCATGATTTCTTATAGGACAGTAGTGTTCCATCACATACAAAATTTGTTCAGTCAATCCCCAATTAATGGGTATCCCCTGAATTTTCAATTCTTTGCCACTACAAAAAGAATTGCTATGAATATTTTTGTACATATGGGATGTATACTATTTTTCATGATCTCTTCAGGATATAGACCAGGAGTGGAATTGTGGGATCAAAGGATCTGCTACTGTTTATTATTTTAAGAAAAGTTCCATTTATTTCTATACTTTCTGGTGTTAAGAATGTGTTGTATTCTGTCAAAAGTTTTCTCTGCAATTATTAACATAATCATATGATTTGTATTGGTGCTTCCTGTGACTAAAAAATACTTCCTTCATCACTACTTTCCCAGCTGCATTGTCTCCCTTGATTAGAATATAAAGTATAGGAGGGTAGAGATTGTCTATTTTCTTTTACTTAGCACAGTAATCTAAGTGCTTATGAAATACCTTTTAAATAATCCTCTTCTTTATCTATTTGTGTATCTTTACTTAAGTGTCATCTCTGATGTGCTGAATATCTTCTTTCTTCATATGCAACTCCTAGAATCCAAGATGACACAGAGGATAGAGTGTAGGAACCAGACTCTCAAAGGCTCATTCAAATTCAACCCCAGACATTCACTGAGTGAACTAAAGTCATTTAAACCTCTAACTTCCTTAGTTTCCATAACTGTAAAATGGATATAATAATAATAGTAAAAATACCAATTACAATAACTACCTCTCATATTGTTATGTGAATCAGCTGAGATACAATTTGTAAATCAGTTTTCCAGTATGGAGCCTGGAACATAAGGACTGCTTGCTTTCTTCCTTCCTATGTGAAACATGTCCCAATGTATCATCTCCCCCCCCATTAGATGTTCATACTCATTTCCTCTTGAAATTTATAAGGTACTACTTTTAACATACTTCATACTTACTTACTTCTTTACATGTTATATCTCTCCTAATAAAATGTAAACTCCTTAAGAGCAGAGGTTATTTTGTTTCTGATTTTGTATCTCCTGGCTTAGCAAAATGTTCTGTAAATCATAGGTGCTTGATAAATGTTTGCTAAATTGAATTGAACCTAATTAAATTATCATTACTCTGTTCTTGGACACAATGCAACCTGAGATCCACATTAATTTTTTGGCAGCTGTATCACACTGTTGACTCATATTAAGCTTAAGTAGACTATTAAAAATACCCATATCTTTTTCAGACTGTCTATTTCTTCCTCCCCCATACTGTACTTGTGAAGATTTTTTTTTAACTTAATTGTAAAACTTTGCATTTAACTCCATTGACTTCCATCTTATTAGGTTCAGCATAATGTTCCAGCCTGGAAAGATGTTTTTGGATCCTCACTCGATCATTCAATGTAATAGCTATTCCTTCTAGGTTTATGTCACTTACAAATTTGAAAAGTATGCCATGGATGCCTTTATTGAGAAAATTTTCAACTAGCCTCAGGCTTATGAAATCTTTGAGACACTCCACTAGAGACTTTCCTCCAATTTGAAATCAAACCATTAATGAGTATTTTGGGGTCCAATATTTCAACTAGTTCCATTCAACCCCCATCCAGCCCACATCTATGCATTATTTTGCATAAGAAAGTCAATTAAATGCTTTCCTATTTTGAGATAACATTGTCAAAAAAGCAGATGAGTTTAGTGTGGCATGTCTTGCTCTTCCTATTTTTGTTTGTTTTTGTTTTCAATGCTTCTGTTTTCAAAAATATAACATCCCTTTACTATGATAATCTAGGATTGATCTATGAGTCAAAGCCAAGATCACTGGATTATAATTTGCTTAATCCAGCCTCTTCTTTGGAAAAGAAGGTGATAATGAAATTGTGGAGTTCTTAAAATGACATGCTGAGGAGTTAGTATTTTTTTCTTAGAGCCATTGAACGTTCTGGAGGCAAAGGAATATTATTATTGCTGATGTTGTTGAGTCAATTTTTTAGTCATGTCCAACTTTTTCTGACCTCATTTCAGGTTTTCTTGGCAAAGATGCTGGGGCGATTTGTCATTTCCTTCTCCAACTCTTTTTACAGATAGGGAAACTGAGGCAAATAAGGGTAAGTTACTTGCACAGTGTCACAAGGCTAGTAAATATCAGAAGCTACATTAGAATTCAGAGCTTCCTGACTCTAGGCTCATTCCTCTATCCACTGTCCCAGAGTAATGTTGATAGACCAATGTTAAAGAGGAAAAACAATAAGATGGTGTAGTTTAAAAGAAGTTTGGACTGGGAGTCAGGCGAACTGTATTCTTTGCCGCTAACTTATGGTGTAAGGTTGGCCAATTCATTTCACCAATGTGGGAAATTCTTTTTATAATAATAATAATAATAATAATAAATGCTAATTGTGATATCTATAGAGGGAACAATTCTAAATAGATTCTCTCTTTCTAAATATTCAGGGAAGTCAGCTTAGACTTACTGAGTTTTAAAGGACTTTAAAAAATCACAAGGTCATATAGATTCATAAACCTTTAGATTTAGTATCACCATTTTAGAAATGAGAAAACTAAGGTCCAAAAAAGCAAATATGTTTAAACCAAGGTCTTGGAGCAAATTAATGGCAGAGCTAGTTAATGGTTAAAACCCTAGTTCTTTTCATACCCTGCTAGGATTCTTTCTGTTATTCTGGGAATATGCTTCACTCTTCTAGTCTTCTTCAACTGTACACCAGGTGCCTTCCCGCTTTGAGGATGACTTCACCCTGGGTGAGCCTCTACTTGGTACTTCATTATCTTGAGGAGTTCCAGCAATGGTGTTCACTTCATTTCCTGCTCTCTCTCCATTCTGTTTCACTTCCATACTAGTTGCCCTGCTTCTTTTTCAGCTCCTCTTTATATTTTGTCTTTCTCCATTAGAACACAAACTCCTTGAAAGTAGGGACTAGGAGGCGGCTAGGTGGCACAGTGGATAAAGCACCGACCCTGGAGTCAGGAGTACCTGGATTCAAATCTGGTCTCAGACACTTAATCATTACCTAGCTGTGTGGCCTTGGGCAAGCCACTTAATCCCATTTGCCTTGCAAAAACCTAAAAAAAAAGTAGCAACTATCTTGGTTTCTTACTAGGTTTTTGGTTATTTTTTTTATCCATAGTTCTCAGCACAATATCAGTGAATTACTTAAAAAAGATCTATGATTTATCTATCCATCCATTCATCCTATCTATCTGTTCCTATTAGAAGACCTGGGACACAGATTCAGGTCATCTGTTGCCATACAATAGTCTTTCTGTTTGCTTAGCACATAGCAACTCTTAATAGATTTATAAATATTTATAATATAAATGATTTATTGATTCATGCTTTCATATGACTGCCTCTCAATAACATAAACCCCTTAAATCTAAATAATGATTTACATTTTACAAGGTTTTTTCACAGACCGTACCTCATTTTATCCTTTTCCTAGCCCTGCTCCTAGTTCTGTTCAAGGATTAGTCCTTACAGAACAGTAAACTGAGACTGAAAGAGGTAAGATGATTTGACTAAAATAAACAATGTGTAAAAGAACTACCTGAAGACAGAACTATTACTTCTGAGTCTGCTTTCCTTTCTTTCTCACCATGTTGTCTTTCCCCATCAAACTTGCCCCAGTCCAGCCTGGGAGAGAGAGAGAGAGAGAGAGACAGACAGACAGACAGACAGACAGAGACAGAGACAGATTGAAAGGCAGTCACACAAAGACAGAAACAGAAAGACAGAGGCAAAGGCAGAGAGAGAGACAGAGACAGTGACTGAAACAGAGATACAGAGACAGAGATAGAGAGATAGAGACAGAGAGACAGTGACAGAAACAGAGATAGATAAAGAGACAGAAGACAGAAATAGAATGAGAGATACTGAGGGACAGAGAAGGAAAGAGAGATACACAGAGAGAGATACAGAGAGAGACAGAGACAGAGAGACAGAGAGGAGAGAGAAATCAGATCTAAAGTCAGAAATGTCTTTAGTTTGGTATTATGGAATCCCTGAATTTCCAGCATGTACCCTAAGACCATTTTACAGATTCAAGTGAAACTTCCAATGTAGTGCACTCCCCTTTATATCTTGGCCTTAGGAGGAAAAGACTAGCGTGGTGGTTTTCAAAGAATCTCCCAGGGTGGAAATATTTATTGTCCTGGAAAAGAACCAAGGTAATGGCCCTCAAAGTGTTTCTTCCGGATAAACACAGTAATGATACCACATCTTGAGTTTATGTACCAGATATCCTTGTGGAGAAACTTACAGCTAATTAGACATGAAGGAGACATCCAGCATATTAGCAGGTTAGTGGGATGAGGGGAAGAAAAGGTTACATTTCAATTAGTTAAATCTCATTGCCCTAATCTCCTCTCATTGAACTCCAAGTCACCAAGGATTGTGAAGTTTATTCAGAGAACTACTGCAAATAGAAATCCTTCTAATATCCATAGGCCTAGGGGGCATCACAGTATCAGTGAGCCAGAAGAGACTTTAAGGATCTTGAAGTCAGAGAGCCACTGAATTTCCAAGGGGGAAAGGGACCTTACATATTATCTAGTATAGAAATTCTCTCTCTCTCTCTCTCTCTCTCTCTCTCTCTCTCTCTCTCTCTCTCTCTCTCTCTCATTGTAAATATATACATATGTGTGTGTGTGTGTGTGTGTGTGTGTGTGTATATATATATATATGATATCTGAATTTCAGTATAATTTCTTTTTTTATAATTTTAAGTATTTTTTTTGGTGCATTTGAAACATATTCTGAGAAAAAGAGTTCACAGGTTCCCCCAGAAAGCCAAAAAAAATCTACTGTATTCGCTTCATTAAGACAATACTGTGTCCCAGTGAGGAGGCCATGACTTGTTTTTTTGTCCTTTGTTTTTAGAGGACCATTGACATCACAAGATGATATATTGACTTATGCATGAATTGGATTAAAGTGAGGCAGAGTTGCACAAAGTCATCAGCTTCACTCTCTCATCAGTCATCAATTCCAGTGGCAAGACAAAAGTCAGGATGATTGGTGATGGTTTGGGATACAGTGGATAACCTTGGTAATTTCAATGTCTAACCAAGCTCTAAGGACTCCACAGTTGACTTCATGGTCATTGGAAAATACTATATTCATCCACCCATTCCACTGGGGAAAGTTTTCATATGCTTGGGATAGATGTCCTTCTAACCTACCAACCCAACAGTTTTCCACAACATGGCCTAGCCTACCTAGCCTATCTACTACAATCATTTACTGAGTTATGGCTCCTGCACAAACTACAGCTACTTGGAGTCATAGGTTGGGAGTTGATTGTCAGGTGGACAACAAATGTAAAGAAACAACTCTGAAAAAAATGGTTCAGTAAGCCCCCATACCAGAGGTGCTAGTTTTCTTTAAATACTCATATACAGCAGGGACATGATTTATAATTGAATTTAGAGCTGAAACATATCACCAGTAAGTAGTATATAAAAACAAAGAGATCCTGAATCACTGGTCTTGCATTTATTATAGGCTGTCTCATTTGTCCAATTACCTCAGTTTACAAATGGGTAAACAACAGTCTGGAAGAAGAAGTAATTTCGAATTTCTTTTCATTTAAGACTTGATAGAAAATTAGATCTTATCTGTTTCAACTACATCCCCCAACTTTATGATAGAAGAGCTTCAGATTTAAGATTGAATACTTAATATGTAGCATCATACTGGGTCTGGAAACCAGTTCCCCGAATTTACCCAAGATCTTACAAAAAGTCAGTGAAAAAACAGATGGAAAAACAAAATATCTTAACTGATGTTCCCCTCATCCACACTGCCTCTCTAATCCATTTGTCTGACAGTTGAAGAAACCAAGGCCCAAAGAGAGAAAGTACATGGCCAAGCAGTATGTTAGGGGTCTAAATGCTTTAATAGTACTAATAATCTGTTCTTGCAGTGTCAAGAATAGAATACACATGTCCTGGCTCCTAATCAATGGTTAATTATTCATTTACTTTTCCATTTCCCCTATTCTCCCTCTAAAATAAAATACACTGAATTGATTGAGCTTCCTCCTTCAAGTGGTTACTACCTATCAACTTACTACCTATCAACAATTGGAAAGGCAGTTGGTGGGGGAGGGGGTAGGTTGAGGAGGGGTCCCAGAGTGATTTGACTTGAAAACAGCCAGCCTGGTCTTCACTGTAACTAGCAATGTGACCTTGGTCAAGTCATTAAACATTTTGAGTCTGTTTTCCCTTCTATCACCTGGGGACAGAAATATTTGTGGGAGGTAACTTGTTACAGTTGTACTGCCTATATTGTGGGTTTGTTGTGAGGAATCTGTTTTGGGAACAGAAGGCACGGAAGGCACAAAAGAAACATGAATTTCAGATGTGTGGCCCACCAAGGTTTATTGACACAAGTTAACTGTTTATAAAGGAACAGATCAAAGTGATTTAGCTAAGATCAGACAGAATGAAAAGTGATGAGCAAGGCAAAGAGAAATTGTAGTTTCAAAACCCAAGGTCAAAGGGCCATTCCTAATTTCTAATTTCTAACCTGGTTTTCACATATCTCACATTTTTGACAGAACTTTCCTCCCAGCATTTTGAGGGGAATAATACTAGGATGATTGTCCATTTTATAGATCAGAAAACTAAGACTCCCAAAAAGGGACCTGTCTTGACCATGGATACAAAACTAAAAGATGACAGACATTTTAGAGGGGGAAAATCACTCATCCAACTTCTGCCATCTCCAGAGGGTTCCCAGAGAGCAGCTTTGGATAAGGAAGAGAGTGGTGATTGCTTTCTTAATCCTGGAGGTCAGAGTGATTTTAATCTGGAGGCCCTTCCTGGTCTGTTGCTAATTTCAAACTATCAGTTCCTTTCCTCCATGACCACTGGACTGTTAGTCATGTACACAGGCAAAAGTATTTTGAATCTATTCTGCTCATAGAAAAAGCAAGGCATCTAGGATCTCTAAATTTTTCTGCTGTTTGTTTGTTTCTCTCTCTCTCTCTCTCTCTCTCTCTCTCTCTCTCTCTCTCTCTCTCTCTCTCTCTCTCTCTCTCCCCCCCCCCCCTGTTTCTTGTCCTGGGCTGAGTTGGTATGTCTTTCTCCTCCTCCTCCTCCTATTCTGCCTGATTCATGTGTTGATTTCTCAGTGCCAAGCCAGCTGTTGTGTTGAACTGTGATATTACAGACAACATTAACAGAAATGAACCTGTCAGGATAAACTTGAGGAGCTTGGGGGAACTGATAATGAGAAGAGATGCTGCCCCAGGGCTTTGGGAACCAAAGAAAAGTGTGCTTCAGAAATTGGCTAGCTTTATGACCTTTTATAAGTCCTTTGCTCATTTTGACTCTATTTTTCTCAACTATCAAAAGGCAATGATGCTCTCTGTACTTCTTTCACACAGTCATCACAAGGACAATAGTTTGTAACATATTAAAGTTGCATAAAAACCGGTTACTGTGATGATTATTTCTATTAACATCATTGTTTCTCAGTATTACCAGAAGAACCATTGCTTCAAGATTGTATTTCTCTTTCAATGCAAAACTCAGTTGTGAATTCTGAGACAATGTGATTGGGCCAATTGGAATATGAAGAGTCGACCAGAACCAGCAGGGGGCAAGAGATTCCTTGTTGCGAACCCCTCCAAGATGGGGCACATGGAGCACACATCCCAGAATTGTAGATTTAAAACTAAAAGAGACCTTAAGATATAGTTCAGTTCCTCCAATCACAAATGAAGATCTGTGCCCACCCAGTGACCTACTCAAAGTTATACAGGCAATAAGAGAACAAGGTAGGATTCAAATTGAAGTTGCTAGTTCCAAATTCAATCTGCCTACTATAAACCACATCACTTTCCAAATTCACAATCCACAAATATGAGTCCCAGATCAGAGAATTAAGTCAAATACAGGATCACAAAAGGCAATTGCTGAGTCATAAAGGTAGGAAAGAGCATATATGGGACATTTGTTAATTGGACAGTGTTAGCATAATCAGAGAGTCAGAGCAATTGACCTGTAAGAGCAGAGAGGGAGCAGTTGCTGTCATCAAACTTAATGAGGGCACCAGTCTCTTTTCTACTCTGAGTCTTCCCAAAAGCAGAATATAAAAACAGGAAGATCCTAAAAATTCCAGGCTTGTGAGTTTTTATAGAGTTGCTGGCCTGAAAAGTTGAGTCTAAGAAAGTCAGCTTTTTTTTGCTCTTTGTAATAGATTCAGAACAGTTTCCAGGGGCTTTTATTCTTGATTCCCTCTCTCTCTCTCTCTCTCTCTCTCTCTCTCTCTCTCTCTCTCTCTCTCTCTCTCTGTATGTGTGTGTGTGTTTGTATGCCTTTCTCTCTCTTTGTGTGTCTATCTCTGTCTTCTGTCTTTCTCTTTTTCTCTCTTTCTTTCTGTTTCTCCTGTCTCTGTCCAAGGTCCCAGGCAGAGAAGTGATAGAAATGTTTTAGCAACATTAATTCTTTTCCTAAGGTTAACAATAAAAATAGCCTCTCAGTTTACTCAAATCCTATAAAATGAGAGGATTGAAGAAGAAAGTTTGTGAGATCCCTTTTAACTCTAGATCAATAATCCTATTATCTATGACATCTGTGTTCTAGACTCTAGGATTTCTTCTTAACATTCAATGTTCCTAGGTCCCTTAGAATTCTAAATTATCTTCCAGACCTAAGAATTCTAGTATAATAGGTATAATGTTCTAAGGTTCATCTAAGGGTTAACATCCTATGGTTCTGGAGCTCTGCAATTGCTTTCACTTCCAAGATCACACAGTAAGGTAGAAGTAGTGCCAAGAGAAGAACTCAGTAGTCTTGTGTTTGCTTAAGTGTAATACACTGACTTCCTCCCCCCCCCCAAAAAAAACAATGGAATCTCATTCAAGACAGAAAATAGTATGAAGATTTTCATATGTTATCTTTATGGAAAGAAAGTTTTTTTTAATTGAACAGTCTTGCTTTTTTTTAAGAAACAAACAGGAAAAAGTAATAACAGAAATTTCACATCTAGACTGGGCAAGGCAAAGGAAAATTGTAGTCTATTCTCTGATAAATTTAGAAAGACTTCTTGAAAGAGAAGTAACTTTAAGCTATTTAAGGAATTCTATGGTATGAAGCAAGGAGACTGACCTTGACTCTTGACTCTACCCGTGTTACTTTATGGGGTTCAGTTTCATTACACGCAAAGGCTCAGAGAAGTTAAATGATTTATTCAGAATCACACAACTAGATGGTATCTGAGACATGATGCTTACTCCAAGTCCAGCACTCTTACCCATTTTTCCATACTACAAATCATTTTAATCAAGATTGGTTTTTTGAACTGGGAAAAACCACATTCTATAGCTATAGTAAGAACCTGTACAATAAGCCTAACTTTCTGAACCAAGAGTCAGATCATTCTTTGTAGAAGATAAATCTGCTATCAGATTTTTAGATGTGCTTTGGGGTCCTACTTGCTTTAAAATAAAACTATGTTTCTTCTTCTGTGAAATGCGGGGGGGGGGGGGGGTCTGGTACTAGATGATTGATCTCCATGATTTTATTAACTGATCCTGCCATAATCTGCACTCTGAATAAACTTTATTTGGACAAATTTGAACAAATTTGGGGTATTATGAATTCATGGAACACTAGGACTAGAAGGAACTTTGGAGGTAATCTTTTCCGATACATACCTAAATAATCCTCTATTAAAGACACCATTGTATGGCATCATTCAGTTTTTACCTGAAGACCTACAGTAATATGAAAGTCACTACATTGTTGGACAATTACAATGGTTAGGAAGTTCCTTCTTAAACTGAATTAAATTAGCTTCCCTACAACCTCCAATTTATTGCTCCTAATTCAATTCTGTGGGACCAAGCATAACACGTTTTCCACCTAACAATCTATTACAGATTTAAATATGTTATCATACCTCACTTTGTCTTCTGCAGACTAAAGATCTGTTTCTTTACGTAATTCTTCTAGAGAACAATTTGGTATTATCTCCTCACCATCCTGATGACTTTCCTCTGGATCTACTCCAGATTGACATTCTTAAAATGTGATGTCCAGAATGAACACAATACTGAAAATAAAATTAGACCAGAGGGAAGTAAAATTGTTTTCATCATTTTTTCTTAGGAACGACATACTTATTTGAATAAATTTGTTGCTTTTCTCAATCATGTCCAACTCTTTGTGACTCCTTTTTGGAATTTTCGCAGTGCAGATACTAAAATAGTTTGCCATTGACTTCTCCAGCTCATTTTACAGTTGAGGAAAGTAAGGCAAACAGGATTAAGTAGCTTGCCCAGCAAGTGGCTGAAGCCACATTTTAACTCTGGTCTTAATGACTCTAGGCCCAGCACTCTAAACATTGTATTTACAACTTAGCCTCCTAATTAATGAATTTGATTGAATTAGTTTCTTATTGTCAAAGTCATATCTTTGTCATATTTATTTTACAGTTCACTAGAAATTGAGGTTATTTAAAACTATGACTTGATATAAAGGCACCCCCCCTGTCCTTTATTAGTTGATTTTTTGAATCAGAGTACATTTGGCCCTATTACATTTTACCTTGTTAGATGCTGGTCTTTTTTTAAATACTGGCCTGAAACTGTGTTGTGATTAATAAGCCTCATTGAAAACACAGTGAATGTGAAAAAGAGGAAATAGATCCTCAAGGTCAGGACCACTAAGTGATGGCATCCAGTATCCTAAATGGTGGAGGTGATGATAACTATAGGAAGGGAGGTGCTCATGAGACAGCTTCCTAATTGTTTCCTCTACTTTTAGCTCTGTGTTAGAACCAGAGTATGGTGAGTGGGGACTTCCAAAGGTAGATATGATCTTTAGAGTATTGGTTTGGTTTTGGGGCACTGCATTTTCAGATATATGTCAACAAATTTAAACACTTTGTGGGAAGGATAACTTGAGTATATGAAGGAGAGCCTTTGTCACAGAAGTATTGCTTGAAGGAGCCATGATATTTACTCAGGAAAAAGGGAGAGAAAGCAGTTGTCTTCACATACAAAAAAATTCTTATAATGAATTTATATTCTAGACCATGGGTCCATATTTTATTTAATATGTTTAAAAATATGATTCTGAGAAAGAATCTACAGGATTCATTACATACACATGCAAAAGATTAGTATCCCTGCCCTTGAAGATGGAATCAGTATTGAATGAAGTATTTTTTTTTAATTCCATAAAGTTAACCCAAAAGTCTTAGTGCAGTTTAAAACTTTACAAAACTTATACACACAGTAATAGGAGGAGCTCTCCAGAAGAAACTGTCAAACAATGGAATGGACTGACTCAAAGGTTAATGATCTTTTCAAAACCAGAAATAATAAAGAAGAGCCTGAATGACTATTTGTGAAGGATGTTCCATTTTCTAATCTCTTGCTTATAACCTCAAAGTCATCTATGACTCTTTCTTCCCTTTCTCCCTTTCATGAAATTAATAGTTTACAAATCTTGAGTGTCAGACCTTCATATTCATTTCATCTAACCAGTCTCCTCACATAGTCAACCAAATTAAAGCTTTGGTCCCTTTTCCCCTGTACTAATGTAATCACTAAGTGATGTCTGTACTCCCAATTCAAACTCTACACAACCTTATTAAAAAAGCAAATATTCATGTCAAAAAGAGGAGTTTGAATTTAAATCTAAGGTCATAGGGAGCAACTACAGTTTAATGATCAAAGGAAGGACATGCATATTCCTCTACTTAGGGGAAAGCTAGGCGGCCTGGTGAATAGGGTGGTGGTCCTGGAGTCAGGAAAACTTTTTCAGTTCAAATCTAATCACAGAATATTAGCTGTATCAAGTCACTCAGCCCTGTTTGCTTCAATTTTCTCAGTCATAAAATGAGTGGATAAGAAAATGGTAAATCACTCCAATATCTTTGCCAAGAAAATCCCTAATAAGCTCACAAAGAGTCAGACATAGCTGAAACAAATGAAGAAGAAATATCACTCTAGTACCTGGTGAACAGCTCAGAAAGAGGAATGACTTGGATAAAACAGAACAACTAAAAGGTTACTCTAATAGAAAAGGCAAAGGATGATGAGAACATGAACTAGGGTGGCTATATGGCTAGAGAAAAAAGAGATGAAGGGGAGAGATGTAGTGGAAGTAGAATTGACTGTAATTTATTTTCATAGTCTTATCAGTTGTGATGCTTGAGTCTATATTCTAACCAGCATGACAAGATCTATATCCATAGCACACCTAAAAACAAGTTGCTATTAGAAGTGATGTATGTTAACGTGAGGAAAAGATTATAATGAACAGCCACTAAAGTCAGAATTGTTAATTAGCAGTTTATGGTACTTAGGGGAAGAAAGGGTAGGGAGAGGGAGAAAGATCATGGGAATACAAGGCCAAATTTAGGCTTTCATTCTGAGAACAAGAAAGGAGCTGAGTGGAGAACATATTTGGAGTGTGGCCATAAGAAAAGAATAATGGCTATCTATTAACTTCATATTTTAACTAAAATATTTTCATTAAGTACATTTTAAGCTTTCTTATTTCTGCAGAAGGAAAGAGAGTGCTCTATATTTCAGTACCCTGGGGCAAAGTCTGGTTGCCCCATTTTAGTTATAGCCCTTACAACAACTTTTTCAAATGTAATTTTACTACCAGTTCAAAAACCAGTCAAAAGATAGAACAAAAATGCAATTCAAATATCTTACTGGCAGGAGATTTTCTTTGCAATCCCTTGAATATCTTATGAATCACCCGCCTGAACTACTGTTGAATCCTTGTATGTTTTTTAATTATGCCTGTTCCCTTTGATGGTCTATTATCAAAAGAAAAAAAAGTCTCAATTAAGAAGCTCAAAGGAAACTGAGCTAAAGAACTATACATAAATTCTCTTTTTGTTTCCCACTATGAATATGCTGGACCTGTTTGTGTAGGGCCACTGTTTTTCAGCCAATTTGGAAATCAGAACTTGTATTTATTAGTCTTGAAGTCAAGACCCCCCTCTACCTGCTGCAACATTATCTGTCAAAGCTCTTTCCAATGGGGATTTCCCACCATGAAACCTCATGCTGTGTGACCCAAGAATTTTGCCTAGAATTAGTGGTGCTTCCCCACATCAGTATCTGGACTGGTCTTAGCCATTTCTTTCCAGGTTATACAAGAGCCTTGTATTGTCAGCTGAGAGGACTTTGTTTAAATACCTCTCTTTCATTTGGCAGGGCTCTTCCCCTGAAAAGCCACCTTTTTTTTTCTTTTTCTTTGCTAGAGGTTTATGCTCCTTGAGGTTTGCCCTGATTTAAGCTGTTGGATTGTAAAATACAGCTTGCTCTGATGCCCCGAGGGAACTTGGTGGAGAGACTGCTGGCAGCTGATTAGGTCAGAAATGCAGACATCTCAAACATACCTATTGACAATCCTTCTTGAAAGTAAAGAGCTTCCAGGCTTATTAGGGCTGTTGGAGTTTTCCTTATAGCTGTCTGTGCCTAATGAGGAAATAGAGTTCAGGGAAGGACACGACTTCTCTGGAAACCAGCAACCAAATTCTTCCTAGCATAAAGGAGTGGCTGATTTTCCCCTCTACAGGCAAAATTGGTTCTCTGCAGGCCTCATATTATCTTGTAAAACCACATGCTAGAATTATCTATGTTCTATTGTATTTTTATGTATTTTGTTAAAATTTCCCAATTATATTTTATTCTGGCTAAGACTGTACTTGGGAGTACTTGGGAGTGTTGAAATCTGTCTATTTGACACCTCTTATTTATACATTGTCTTCCCCCAATAGTATGTATGTATATTCCTTGAAAATGGGGAATATATTTTAACTTTCTTTATATTCTGAATGCAGTAATTGTAACATGTTTATTCAGTTGTTTCATTCATGTTTGACTTTGTAACCCCATTTGGGATTTTCTTTACAAAGAGTGATTTGCCATTTCCTTCCCCAGATCACTTTACATTTGAGGAAATTGAAGCAAACAGAATTAAGATGACTTGCTCAAGGTCACACTTCTGTGTCTGAGGTCAGATTTAAGATCAGTCTTTCTTATTCTAGGTTTGGTGTTCTAACCACTGCACCACCTACTTGCCCACTTGGAACAAAGGAAGTTGATTGATTGATTAACTGATGATCTTCCCTTCATTTTACTCATTTGATTGAATTCAATGAACATTTACTAAATGCCTATGATTTACAAAGCATTTTGCTCAGTTCTGGTCATAGAGCATATTGTTCTGAAACCAAGATTAGTCTCAGAAGACACAGACTTTAATCATGACTCTGCTGTTTATTAAATACATAACTTTGGGAAATACATGATCAGAGTAGGCTAAAAGAGGGGTTCCTGATTTTTTTGTATCCTGGACCTCTTCCATGTTTGGTGAAGCCTATGGACTTCCTTTCAGAATAATATTTAAATGTATAAAATAATATACATAGAATATACATAAATGAAACTAATTATGTGAAAGAGTTATTTTTTTTAAGAAAAGAAAGTTCACAGACCTCAAGTTATCAATTTGTGATTAGAGATGCTCTAACACTCCTCCTAGATCTATAGATTCCAGAAAGACAAAACAACATAACTTTTCAGGTGTTACAAGCTACTCTAAAGTGACCATGTGTAGGAGGCACAGTATAGTGTAATAGATGGTCATGGATTTGGAGTCAAGATGACTGGGGTTTGAATCCCACCTCAAACACAGACCAGCTGTGTAAGCCTATAAAACCTATTTAAACATTGTTTCCTTGTTTTTTAAATTAATGGGAGTGATGAATGTCACAACTTCTAGGGTCACTACCATAAATCACTAATATAAGTCACTAATATAAATATGATAGAGGCAAAGGGGAACCCTGAAATATTGAGAAGAAAAAATACTTTTCAACTTTGGGCATCAGGAAAGGCTTCAAAAAGAAAATGGTATATGAACTGGGCTTTGAAAGGAGGGTCCGGTTTCTACAGGCAGAGAACTTGAACTGTTTGTGGTATGTGGGACAGCCTATATAAAGGCACAAAATGAAAGAATCTAGGGTAAGACTGAGGGATGAAGAGTAATCTAGTTTGTCTGAAATGAAGAGTATGAAATGTGAAGGGGAAGAGTACAATATAAATCTAGTTGGTGTTTGATTGTAGGAATATCTGAAGAATAGTATTCCAGGAGAAATAGTTTGTATCTTACCCTATAGACAATATGGAACTTTTTTCACCAAATCTGGACTCTAAGTCCTTCAAAAAAAAGTAGATTTCTAGGCATTCAATCTTTCTAGAAATCCCTAAATCAGGATTGACAGAAAATAGGTAAAACTTCCTCTGCCTAGATTTTCCTCTCATACCCTATCCTCAACCCCACCCTACACCTATCAATTGGTTGATACCCTACCAAACCTTCAAGCCCTGATTAAATAAATGTTTTCTTCTCCAAGAAACTTTCCTTAATCTTTCCAGAAAGAAGTGAACCCCCACTTATTTGAATTCCAACAACATTATTCTTTTTTTGTGGATTTATTTTATTTTAAGTTAAAGGATCATAGAATATATATTATTAGTAGAGACCATAGTGAGCTTTCCCATTATTTTATAGATGAGAAAATAAAAATGGGATATAAATAGTCATGGATCACATAGACTATCAGATTCAAGATTAAAATCTGTATTTTAATTGAAATCCTGGATTCTTCCCATTGTATCTATGCTATCTATTAAATGTTTCTGTCTGTGCATCATATGGCCATTGCTAGAATCTAGGTTTCTTGAAAACAAAGTATTGTTTATCTTTGTGTGTCCCTTAGTGCTTAGCACAAGGCCTTAAACAAGCTAAACACTTAATCAATGTTTACTTAGTTAATAAATTAGAATTAATCCTCAATATTAAATGTGTATGAAGGAGGCACCAGGTAGCAAATGTACCAAGACTAGGAATTTTTTTTAAATGTGGATTTTTCTTTGTCCTTTAAGTTCCAAATATATTTCATACCTCTGTTAGAATTCTCAGATTTTATATTTTCAGTTGATACTGTTGCAGGAACAAGGTTAGCTACTGGAAAGACACTCAGGTATACTTCATGAGGATAGAGAGGGCTTAAGCCTCCTCTCAGCCATGAGGGGATATCTAGTATATAGGCATTAAATTACAGCATCATAAAGTGTTAGATCTAGGAAGTACCAAAGACACAATCTAGTCTTTTTTTGTACCCTTCATTGTACAGAAAAGGATTCTGAAGCTCAGAAAACAGAGGTGATGTGTTCATAGTCACATCATTAAAAAGTAGCAAAGTTTAGAATAGAACCCAGGTCTTCTGAAGAAATAACTTCCCTGGAGCACTTCTGACCATGACAGTAATAAGGTATAGCCTAAGAAGAGGCATATTAAAGAAATGTGACTCATAGACTAATACCTCAAAGGAAACTCTATTACTTCCTACCATAACCATCCTACATGATGTTGGCTGTCACTGAAATAAATTGAGTTTACAAGACATATCCAAGAAAGTTATTTCCTTCTTACAATCTATGTCTGCAATTCTGATATTTTCCATCAGATGGGCAGTGGTGTTAGTCATCAATAACTTACATTTATAGAATATATGTTACAAAATATTTTACAGACATAATTTCCCAATAACCCTGCAATGTAGATAGGGCAGGTATTAATATCCTTATTTCAAACCTAAGTCCCCTAACCATTAAATAGAAAATTACTTTAGCATCTATGTTTTGGCCACAAATTGTGTTCTTTCACAATGTGGCTTAGGCCTGGTGAGAAAACTTATCCCATATATAGTCAATTGATATCTCAGATATGTTTGCATATTTGAATATACTTTTCCATTACAAAACCATTAAAATTCTAATATAAATTAATTGAATGCCAATTCCTTAAATTGATTAATATAATAACAAATAAAAGTCAAGGGAAATGTAATTAGGAGCAAAATGTTTTTAGATGTAACATTTGGACTGAAGTATGTATTAAGCAATTAATGAAAGTTTCTCAAATGAACAGTAAAGATCATATAATTTACATGAGAAAAGGACATTAAAGATCAAGTAGTTCAAAACTGTTAATTGATAAATGAGGAAATCAAGGTAAAATCACATGAAACAATGTGCTCTAAGTACCATGAATAGTCGTACTAATCTCTCAGAAGCAGCACACTTCTTTTTTACATTACACTTTGCCATTACTTCCTATTTAATTTCATATGATTACTTGCTGAGCTAGAATAATAGAATCTCAGATTTGGAAGGCATTATGCATATCATCTTCTTAAATCCAAACCTCAGTAGGAATCACCTGTACAACCCTCCATACAAAGATATTAAATTTACTATTTTAAGTTGACTAGTTCCTAAGGCAGCACATTTCACATGTACTCCAATTTTTAAGACTGTTTTCTTTTTCACTTGGAACCAAAATTTACTCCTCTATAAATTCACACTTATTTTCTAATTCTAATCTCTGGGATCAAGCAGAACAAACCTAATCTCTCACAAACAAACCTAATCCATTTAGATAGTTGAAGACAACCAGTCTTCCCCTATTAAACCTCTTTCTTTAAGTCAAATGCCTTCAGTTGCTTCAACTGATCCTTGGGGCAGCATGATTTCTATCATGCTTTCTGTCATAACTACCTTCCTCTGGACATAGCTAAGATCATCAATATCCTTCCTAAAATATGACCTCCAGAACTTTACAATCTATCTTGGATTTTAATTCTTGCCTATCTCTAGTTTCAAGGAATTGGAACTCTAAAAATTCAGAATATTGTTCTTGCAGATTCAGTACATAAATGGGCATGCCCATTTCATGAGAAACCATCAAATGATTTAGCTATTTTATTAGAGCCAGACTGTTACTGTTCTTCTTCACAAATACATTGACAGAAAGGACTCCTTGTTGTCTCTCATGGTCACTCTGAATTCTGTCTTTCTGAAGTGGCCCATCTTTGGTCAACATAAGTATCCTAAGGAATAGAGAATGTTGTTGGAAGTGCATTAAAGGGGGCAGTTAGATGACACAGTGGATAGAGCACTGGCCTTGGAGTCAGGAAGATTTGAGTTCAAATATGACCTCAGATATTTGATAATTTCCTAGCTGTGTCCCTTGGGCAAGTCACTTAGCCCCATTGCCTTAAATAAATAATTTTTTAAAAGAGAAAACTGCATTAAAACAGTACTGAATTTGGAGTCAGAAGACACTGTATTCGAATTCCAACTCTTCTATTGACAAGTCTTTTAATCACTCAGTTTCCTCATCTGAAAAATGAAAGGAGAGGAAAAGATATCTTCCCCAACTCTTCTAAATTTACAATACCATGACATAATCTATAATTTACTTCAGTTAGACTTCAGTTACCTAACTAACTACATTTCAAGTAATTCTTTATCTTCAACCAAGCTACTTAGGTGCCCTTCGTAGTTTGTATATTAGAAGTCTGTCTAATACAAATCTATTGAAGCAATCACTGAATTCATTGACCTTATGAGAGATATAAAAATACAAAGATGATTAAACATGTAGTGCCCCAATTTAATTGATTCAACAATTAGATAAACATTCAATACATTATTTATGAACATTAGGATAGATTTTAGGAATACAAAGGCAAAATGTCTCTGTTCTGAAAGAATTTACATTTTCTTGAGGTATAAAACAGGTTAATAAGTAAATTAATATAAGGTAATTTCAGGAAAGAGATAATGATGATATTTGTGCTTTGTCCTGAAGAAGACACTGACATAAGGGAGGTGATGCTATGTCATACATGTGATTTGGATTTGAAAGTGGTGGGGAGGTGATGCTATGCCATACATGTGATTTGGATTTGAAGGTGATGTTGTGCCAAGTCACCAGTCTCATGTTCTCCTTGGGAACCATTTAGATCCAGTGGCCATATATGAATCAGGATGATTGAAGATGGCCTTGGATATAAGGCAATCAGAGTTAAGTGATTTGTCCAAAATTGCACAAGCAAGTATCTGAGGTCACATTTGAACTCAGGTCTTCCTGACTTCAGGGTAGGGTTCTCTATCCACTGCACCATCTAACCCATCCTGAGAAGGAAGATAGCATTAACAAATTGAAAGGGAAGATGGGGGCATTGACTTTCAGAGAGAATGAGGATTGTGAGAGTTTTTTGGAATATTTGATATTGATTCCATGTGCTCCGGTCACCACTTCCAAACTGGAACTAGTGCTAGGCTTCTGATTGATATGGGTTCATCATAGACAATATTCAGCATTTCATCTCAGGTATCTTTATGCCATAACAACATTCAAAAACCTTCCCTGCCAAAAAACTTTCCTTCTCTTACTCTGGGAGGAGTAATCAGAGTTACATCACCATTTCTGGAAAAGATATGTCAATCAATCACCTTTGTACCTCCACTCACCATTCCTATGATTCCCCTGATGACCACAACTTTCCTCCCCTATATATGATGGCTTCTCCTATTAGAATTTAAGCTCCTTTGGGGAAAGTATTATCTTGTCTCTATATTTGTACCCTTAGAGTTTAGCATAATTCCTGGTGCTAGAAGGCAGTTAATAAATGTTTTAATTTTTCTTCTTTTATAAATTTTTATCAGTAATTAGAGGTAGGAGAGGAACTACCCAATTAGGGGATCAGTTAGTAGTAAATTTTGCCTGACATACAGATAGAAGGGAACAAAAAGCGAAAAGGCTTAAAAGGTGCATTGGAGGAAAATTGTTAGATGGTATGGGACCTTAAAGTCAATCTGATGAGTCTGTATTGTCTCTCAGAGGCAATAAGAAATCATTAAAGAAAACCATCAGAGTTATGTGGTCAAACCTTCACTCAAAGGATATGATTTTCATAGCTATGTGGAAGATAAATGAGAGAGAAAAACTGGAAGAAAGAAGACAGTAAAATGTGAAAGGAAAAAAAGATTAGGCAATTATTTCTATAAACTCAGCAGTAAAAATAGAGGGGGAAAGTAGACCAGTACAGTGGAGAAAGCACTGGCATTGATATTATCAGAAAATCTGGGTTCAAGTCCTTTCTCCGATATTTACTATTTTTCTGACATTTTACTAAAGATGGACAAATCATTTAATTTCTCCTGGTTTCAGTTTGCTAATTTATAAAATAAGGGTGAGAGGGCTTTTGAGATCCCCTCTAAATATAAAATCTTAACATTTCTTTGAGGATAGGATAACAAGATCAAATAGAGTGGTTTTTTTTTCCTTTTGAAGGATGAAAATATCTGAGCATGTGTGTAGTCATTAGGTAAGTAGCCAGTAGAAAGTGAAAAATGTCAGAGAGGGAGAAAACAAAGCTTGGGCAAGTGGAAATGAAAAAGGTAGGGATCAAAAGAATTTGCCTTAACAAGAAGGGGCACCTCTTCTATAGTGACTTTCATGAAAGAGAAGAGGCATCAGGAATTATAGGGACTTAGAAGCAGTCATTGAGGAGATGGGAGTGCTCCTAATAGCCTTGATTTTCTTGGTTAAAAAAAAGGAGACAAGGTCAACTGGAGGAAGGTATAAGAGAGTTTAAGAGAAATGAGAAAATTTAGAACAGCTATGTCCAGAATTGTGAAGGATGGTCAATCAGAATGATTAAAAAAGTTTTTCATGTGAGAACATAACTGTATTACTTTCTCCAATAACATTCAGGAGTATTGAAGCAAGGCTGGAGAAGGCAACTGGTGATGCTGATTTGGGGCAGAAGATGAGGAGTTTATTATGAATATTAGTAGGGCAAATTAAACATTAAAAGGGACAAGGTAACCTATTAGAAAGAGAGCATACTAAGCACTGGGATACAAAGAAAAACAAAAACAACCCCTACCATTGCTAATATTTTAGTGGGGGGATATAACATGCATTACTGGGCTCAATTTATGATACATATCCCATGGGTAGAAAGACAGACCTGAATCAGGAAGACCTGAGTTCAAGTGTAACCCAAGATACTTCCTAGTGGTGTGATCCGGAACAAGTCACTTAACCCTGAAAACCTATTTCCTCATCTATAAAATTAATTGAAGAAGGAAATAGCAAACACTCCAGTACCTGCAAAAAACAAAAACACCACACACACACACACACACACACACACACACACACACACACACAGCCCCTTAAATGGGGTCACACAAAGAGTTGGACATGATTGAAATAATTGAACAACAATAGTATGGTATTTGCAGAGTAGATGGAAGGTGACAGTGATATTTGTCCTCCATTTTCAAAGAAGACTATGACATCATGCAGATGATGTGCATATGAATTGGATTTGAGAGAGGGATGCTGCTTTCAGTGAGGTGGTACCATGGTAAGTCACCAAACTCCTTTCTCCTCCAGAGTCATTTGGATCCAGGGGTCAGGTATGAATCTGAATGACTGGAGATAGTCCTAGATGTGAGGCAATGAGGGTTAAATGACTTGTCCAAAGTCACACAGCAAGTACAGGTCTGAGACAGATGTGAACTCAGGTCCTCTTGATCTTAGGGCTACTCCAGATGCATGTTAGGGCTTAGAGGTAAAGGCATTAACAGCTGGGGTATGGACCTTCCAGTACCTTTGACTTCCTGAGAAATCACTCTGAGGAATGGAAGTATGAGGAAACTGAGGCTTAAGTGACTTGTGATACAAAGTTGGATCACAATCAAATCTCCTGCATCTCAGTCATCACATGAACTCTCTACCACACCATGTGGGTTTTCTATTGTAATAATTGGGGAAGGGGAGAAGCAGAATTCATGTCATTCCTCCAAAATCCAAAGCCAAGGATTCAGATTTATAGCCAAAATTTCCATCAGAATCATTTAGAAAAGCCATTCTCTCTCTTCTAACAATAGGGGTAATTACCACAGTGAAATGCATTTTAAATTTTTTACATATCCTATAATGGTGCTTCAGCTCAAGAGTTCACAGATAGTCTCTCTTGATTTCTCTTTTGTTTTTAAAACATAATCTAAATTTAACAAGACCATTAAAGAAAATGTTTAAACAGCCAACATTGAACTAATTACAATATTTAATAAATCTTGCCTGAGAAACGATGTCTTTAAAAAACCAGCAAGCAACCACGTTTGTGCTGTTTTTATCCTGCTAGTGCCAAGAACTCATGGGAATGACTGATCAGAGGGGGAAAAATGAAAAAAAAAAGGCCTTTTCTGCTCCCCAAAAAAGGCAAAATGAATTATAATCAAGTTTAAAAGCTCAATTTACATTTTCTAATTAGTTTGATAATGATGCCTGAATTATGGATCTGGGCTTTTCCTAGAAAGATAAGATGCCTTTTTGCAAATGGAGTTATAACTGGTTAGTTGAACAACACAATCACAGAATGCCAGAGTTAGAAGAGACTTTTATAGTTGTTGATCCAACTCTGTCTTTTTTTTAACAGAAGAGGAAATTGAGGCCTATAGAAAGTGGCTTACTCAAAAAGCTAGCTAGTAAATGGCAGTAAGGTTTAGAATCTAGACCTCCATAGAAGAACAATCTTTAAGTGCTGTTTTTCATACCTGAGATAAACTTCAAAACTCAACTGAGGTAAGCAGTACAAGCACACACCTGAATGAATTTTAAAAGATAAATTATTTTGAGGGAACAGGGCCAAACTGAAATCATGGGACACTGACTCCTATGAAAGTGACTTTGGGACATAGCAAGGATGTGGAGAGAGAGATCTGAAGGAAGATCACCTAGGGTAAAAAAGAGGGAGAGAAATGGGCTCCATGACAGCTATAGGGAGGTAGATTCCTGTTATAATAGTATTCTTACCTACTGAGTATTAAGTTTATTTGTTTCTATAATACATAAGGGAGTGTGATAATGTTTGAAGCAGAACACAGGGAATTGATGTAACCTTTTGCTACAATGGACTTGAAGGTCACATCCTTTGGAACAGAAAAGACTGTAGAAAATGCCACCCTTGTACAATGAGTACTGTCTTAGCCACTGCTTGAGGTGGGTGAGCCTCTGTAGTATATGCATTGGAGAATACTTGGAGCCAGGTGCTAAACCATTCTCCAAGCACCACCCTTGTCCCATTTACCATGAAAATGCATTTAAGCAAGATCCTCTGAGGTAGAGGTCTCTTTCTTTTCTGAATTCTCTCAGGGTTGCTGCTCTTTTTCTCTCTCTAAGCTAGAACCATGTGCTCAGACCTATGCTGCTGGTATAATATGGCCCCAGCTTCATGTGACTGGATCTTTTCTATTTCTTTTTTTATTTTTATTTTTTGGTTTTTGCGAGGGTTATGTGACTTACCTAGGTCACACAGCTAGGTAATTATAAAGTGTCTGGGTTTGGATTTGAACTCGGGTCCTCCTGACTCCAGGGCTGCTCTATCCACTGAACCACCTAGCATTCCTCTCTTGGGCTCAGTGTCATCTCCTTCTCCCTTCTTTCTTTTAATATTCTTCCCTGCACCTGTGTTAACCAAGCTTTCTCTCTTGTTCTCTCTCTCTCTCTCTCTCTCTCTCTCCCTCTCTCTCTCTCTCTCTCTCTGTCTGTCTTTCAATGAGACTACTTTCTGGGCCAATAACTAATAATATAATAATATGTCCAGATCTAGGACAGCATTCACTGAGTCTAAATCCAGTCATTTCTTATAGCTACTTCTCTTTCCTTTCCCTCGGGCATTCTTTCCTCAATCTTTGTCATTCCAGCCTGTCCTCAAGTAACTTATTGATACTCTAGATGAAATAAATATGGAAACTGTTTTCAGACTGTAATAACTTTGCAGACCTTTGAATAAAAAAATATGAGCTTTTATACCTCTCAGGATAGAATCATGAGTTTTTCATTTAAAGAGCCTTGATCTTTGGGTCAGCACCACCCAATTCCCAATTATCATGTTCAGAAAGCTATAAATATTGGCAGCCTGAACAAAACTCAGGTTGCCTCAGCCTAGTTCTGGCTATTGCTTGTATTTCAAATCCAGAGTTCTTTATATTGTGCTTCACTGTTGTGATTATTCAAATTATGAAACTTGTGTCTATAATAAATGACATCCCCATGAAGGATGGAGGTATAATATTTCTGTTTCACAGATTTTCATATTTGTATCCCCCATAAGTGCTACCACCCAACCCTTTACAGAAATCTCCATTGAGAGTAGAAAGGAATCTTAGTGGTCAGTTTTCCCAATTTTCATTTTGTAAATAAACAAGTAAGACACAGAAAGGTTAAGTGATTTGCCTAATATCAAACAAGAGATAAGATATAAACTCAGATTCTCTGGTTCCAAAATGTGAGGTTTTTTTCCCACTACTACACTCATGCTGCCCTTCACAGATCTTCAGTGTGGTTTCCTGCTCTGCCTTGTATTAGCACTATCCTCCTTCTCCTTTAATTGCCTGGTATTTTCCTATCTGGGCTGTCTATTGTATCTTTCAAATGCATTATAAGTTTCTTGGGCTCAGAGATTATTATCATTTTTGTCTGTGTGTTCCCAGCATCTAACATAGTACCTTGCAAATGCTAACTGTTTAAGAAATGATGATTGAATTTGATTGACTCGAGGATCTTAGAACTGGAAGGAACTTCCAGAGCTATCCAATTCAACCTTATTTCATAGTTAAAAGACCAAGGCCTATGGAAACTGAATCAATTGCCCAAGATCACATAAATGGCAAAGTCAGGATTTGAACTAATTCCTATGTCTCTGAGTCAAATAGTTTTTGGCTATACCTTACTACATTGACTCCACATGGTAAGTGGGACTGGCTTGTTTTGCTATTACAGCATCAGTTAGGTAAAAAGATCACAAAGAAGGAATTCATTCTGCTGACCCAAGCTGATATTACTGACTTTACAACATGGATCCAATCCAAACGATAGTGGTTGCTTTGAGACTCATCATGAGGTTTTGGATAATCTTTTGAATTTATTTTCCTGGCTGCCCAAGAGTTATAAAATCAATCCATGAAGTTCAAGGTATCCCATATCCACTTTTAATTTTAACAAATAACTGGAGTGACTATAAATTCCTTGAATCTCCTAACCTGGGATCATAAACCCCATGAGTCAAAACCAACAAAAAAAGAAAGATTTAGAAACTGGAGAACAAGAGCGGTAGAAGCAGTTCAGAGAAACTCATCACCAATTGTGCATACAGGGAAAAGAAACACTAGAGACCAATTCAAAGAAATTCTTTTAGTAGAATTCAGGGTTCAACTGATTGTGAGAAGAATAGTTTTGACCTAAATACAAAGGAACTTGTTTCCTTAGTGATCAGGGGATCCCAAAACAAGTCTTTGAGTTTAATTGAAAAATAAGGAATAAAGAAACTGGGCAGACTGAGTGACTCGGATCATATTTGACTTTTTGCCTTCAAATATTTCCAGTCCATATAGCTGGGTCATTAAACTCCTATCTGAAGTCTCAGTCTCATTAGAATCCAGTTCAATTTAAAGATTATTGAATCTATATTTCAGCCTTAAATAGGTGTTGACCTTATGCCTCCTTATCTAGTACCTAGGCTCCCATTTTATATTGACTACTCCCACTTCGAACCTGAGGTTCAATTCAATGTACAGACCCTTGTCTTATTCCCTTTCCCTGGACTTCTTATTCTGTGCCCCAGTTCCTCTACCAATGGAGTCATAAATTAAGCAAATTGTGTGATATGATAAAGAAAGTGTTAATATAGAAGAGACAGGTTCTGCACTAAGCAACTTACAACTTAATAGGAGGATGAGACATTTCTATAAAAAAACTATAATGTAAAAATAGGCTACTGAAAGTATATAAAAGTAATGCAAAGTGCTATCAAAGATCAAAGAAAGAAACTATCTTATCAACTGAAAGGGACAGGGAGGGATTGAAGGGGCAGGAGATATTTGAGTTGAGCATTGACTGATGGATCAACAGGTTGAAAGGGGATCATTCCAAATGAAGAGAATAGCAGAAGCAGAGGCAGTAACTCTGCTTTCAGGTCTTGATCCCCCAAGACATAGAATCCATGCTTTCTCACTCTCATCAATATCTTACTAAAATATCTTACTCAAACTGAAACTCCTTGGAAACTTTGCAAGACTTTGCAATAGGAACCAGTACCAAAATCTGGTGGTCTCACTGTTAGAACTTGCACAAAGGAGGAAGTGTGTCATTCTCCTAGGGACACTATCCCTAAAGTAAAATGAATCAGGATGGCATAATCAGAAAAGTATTGGACTTAGAAAAAAATATTATTGTTCAGTTTTTCAATCATATCTGACTCTTCATGACCCCATAGACCACAGAATACCAGTCCCATCTATCCTCCACTACCTACTGAAATCTGTCCAAGTTCATGTTCATTACTTCCCTGATACTATCTTCCATCTTATCCTCTACTGTCCTCTTTTCCTTTTCCTTTCAATATTTCTCAACACCAGTGCCTTTTCCAATGGGTCCTATTTTTCATTATACTGTCAAAATATTTAAGCCTTCAGCTTCAGTAATTGATCTTCCAGTGATTAGCCTGAATTATTTTTAAAAGTGTTGATTAAATAAATTGTTATCCCAGAAGGTTTCAAAAGTCTCTTTGGGTTCAAATCATGACTTTGCTGCTTAACTATCAGTTGTTTAAGGAATTTGCTTCAACTCTTTGTGCCTCAGTTTACTTCTCTGTGAAATGAGAATGCTAAAGTTGATGTTCTCTGAAGTCTAAAGATCATACCATGATCTAAATCTAAAGTGTGTATATGGTCCTGCTGGAATGACCTTCTTGGTCCAGGTTAGAACTTGGGGAGTAGTCAAAACTTAGATTTAACTCATAACAGAATTTCCCCAAAAGGAATAGAAAGAATTCATATAGAAAGATACTCAGTGAACAAATAGAATCTGGTAAAGGGGAAGTATTTATTTCTTCCACCACAAAAAAAATAATTCTTGAAATACAATTTAAGTCAACAAATATTTATTAAGTGTCTGCTATGGCTCAGGCACTGTGCTAAGTGCTACAGATACAAAGAAAGGCATAAAACCAGTTGTTGCTTTTTTCTCTAAAGTTTCTCGCAAATTAATGGAAGAGACAATAGTCAAGCAACTATGTACCAAAAAAGATACATATAAAATATTTTGGAAAAAAATCAAAAGAGGCAAGGTATTAGAATTAAGGTGAAATTTATCTAGGAAGAAAAACCAGAAGACAGAGAATAGGAAAAGGATAATTTGAGACTTGGGAGACAGTCAGTAAAAATGTACAGCATTGGGATCACCTGACCAACAAATTAAGAGATTAGATTTTTTTCTCTAATCTTCAAAAACTTTCAAACATCTCCCTATAGAAATTAAGCACAAGAGGTGAAGCATTTTTTTTTTGCTGTCTCAATCTAGAATGCAAATAATTGAAATACTAACAGCAGAAAAGGCTAAAGTCTAACTCCTAATGTAATCACAGAGCATTCCTTCTCCCATCACTCACTAGGTTCCAGCAAATCTGCACAAACCTACTCATAGGATTGCAAAAGAATTCACCTCTACTTCTCTCCTCCTCCATGTCAAAGAAAACAAAAAGGCAAATTCTTGTCCTTGCTGGAAAAGCATCATAGTAGTGCTGAGGTGCATCATAGATCAGTCAGAGAACTGAGGAGCAGAAAGATCTAGGACAGGACACATGTGTCTGACTATAACACTTCACTATGCATGAGGAAAAGAGCCCAGCAGCCAGCTCTATGTCTCCTCCTCCCCTTATATACACACTAACATCAAAAGTCACTTGTGTCAGAGACTACCACTGGTGTAACATGACCAGTGTAGGAGTAGGATGAGAGGGCTTTGAGATCCAACTCTATGGGGAAATTGCTGTCAATGGGGAAGAAGTCTGAAAGTGAACAATAGGGGAGCATAAGAGGAACAAGATAATAGAAAGAAGAAAATTGAATTAAAGTCTCTGATTGTAAGTAAATAAATCAATAGGGTTAGTAGTAGAAAAGACTATGGTCTCCAGAATAACTAAAAATGTTAAGATATCTCTAAATGAATATCATACATCAAAGGAAAATGAATCAACAACTGTTATATCAGAAGACATTGTAAATTCCCAAGAGAGCATTGAATCAAAGCAGTACTTTCCTGAATTGCTTGAAAGAGAAATAAAAATTTTGAAATTAGAATGTATGACTTACATAGCATGGACAATTGATAGGGGGAAAAATACAAAAACCTTGAATCCAGAGGGGCAAATCTCACAAGTGAAACAAAAGATAAAATAGCTTATTGTGATGCAAATATAAGATGTAAAGATCAACCTGGAAGAGAAACAAAACAATAAATTTGAAAGAAAACATGGTCTCTACATAAGTAGAATTCATAGAGACAACTTAAGAATTACACGTCTCAAAAGAACCTGAGTCTAAAAAAAATCTAGAAGTCATGAAACAAATAATAATATACAAAATTGCTTAGAACATAGAAAATAAAGAGTCCATTGATAGAATTCATAGACTGTCCCCAGAAAAAAACAGAAAGTTCTGACACAGAGAGGTTAAATTTAATATTTCCAATTAAAAACAAAGAATTCTGGAAGCAACCAGGAAAAAGACCTTCAAATAAAACAGAAAGGAAATTCAAATAACATAATTCTCCACCAACCAAGAAAAGCAGGAGAGAATGGGATAAAATGTTCTGAAGACAAAAGGAACTTAAGATGCAATTCAAGGTAACATGCTATTCAAATTTGAGTCTAAGCACTGATGAAAAAAATGGAAATTCAACAAAAAGAGATGTTAAAAGCATTTCTCAACAGAAAAACAGATGAACAAATTATTTGCTTTTCAAAAATGCCAGAGAACTGAAATGGAAGAAAGGTAAACAAATCCTGCAGCCAATGACAACAGCAAAATAACATCAAAGAGAATATTATGAAATTTCTTCCTAAAAATACATAGGAAGTACAGGGCAAAAACAAAAGTCAAAAAGAAATGGGATAGAAAAGCAGGACTGAAATATCATGATCTGAAATTCATGAAATCTACCTACACGTGAAGTAATGCTGTTATGGGACTAAGTTACAGGATGTGAGGGTACATAAAAGTGAAGGGGGAGGAAGGAGATAAATAGGAATATGTGATGTGCCCTGATCAATTCAAAGGTTCACACTAAAGGAAAAATAACTCCTGTAGAGTCTTATAAAGAAGAGAACCTATGGGAGAACAAGAAGGAACATAAAAAAGGAAAAAGAAATCTTGGTGAATGGTGGACTTACTAATGAATATTCCTTTGGGGAAAGAGTAATTCTATAAAGGGAGAAGGCTATATTCCAACAGGTGTAATCAATAAGAATTTTGCGTTTAGTGAAAACATTGGTCTTGCCTCAGGAGAAAGGAAATCAAAGTTAAAGGACACAAAAAAACCAAAAGAATGAGAGCATAGACCAAGGAAGAAGAATTTATGGAAAATTAGGAAAAAGAATGATAAGGAATAGAGAGGTTAATGATGAGTAGCAAAATTGGAAACAGGAAAATTCCTATCATTTGGGGCAATATTCTCTCTATTACTTGAAGAAATGTGTATTTGTAATATTGAGATAAAACCAAAAACTGAATGGGGATTGGGGGGTAAGAGTTACAAAATAATAAAATAGAAATGAGTTAGAAGAAGGAACCCGAAATACGTATCTTAGAAGCTTTAATTTCATCAGGAATTCAGATACTAAGGAAAGACAGTGTAAAGGACAAGAATTAGAAATTGATGTGAAATAAAAAGAAATGGAAGATTAAATTATGAAGTGAATAAAGCAAATTTATCTTTTTTTAAAAAAGGCATAAAATGAAATTTAAAGACTATAATGAACAAAACAAGAACTAATAAATGAATACAAGAGATGACAATCGCCAAATAGCAAAATAATTAGAGAAAAGAGAGAGCCATGGTTAGAGACTTGAGCAACATCTACAATAAGCAGTCATTGCATGAATGAAGATTCATCAAAGGAGACTGAGAAGAGTATTTGAACAGGTAGGAGGAGAGCTAGGATAGGGTCATAAATACCTAGAAAGAAGAGAGAATTTGGGATAACAACTTCTAAGATTGAAGAGAGTTCAAGAATAATGAGGATTGACTCATAAAAGTTGAATCCAATTCTCCTCCTCCTTGGAGGTTGATATTTAATGTATTAAAATTTAATAACTTGATAGGATTATTGAATTATTATTGAACCTTCGCCTTAGTTCTACACTACCTGAATAATAACCCAGTGCATGTCTATTTCCTCTGGCAAGCCAGGGAACATTTTGGGCTCATCCTAAGGGTGGTCACTCCCCCCAATCCACTCTAAAAGTACTTCCTGAAGGGGAACAAACAATAATCAAGGAATCTAGATACTCTAGAACTTCTGAAATATTGACTTTGAAGAATCTATCTCAAGATCACTGTTCAAGTCACATGTAATCAGGCAAAGACATACCAAGCAGAAGACACTCAATTTCAGACTCACTATTCTTGAAAGCAAACATCATAGCTTTGTTTTTGTTTTTTCTTTTGTGAAGAGAGAAGAGGAACAAAGATCCATCTTCATAAGATACCTGTCAGACTCCCCAGTAATATGCTTTGAAGAGAGTAAGAGAGGAAGTTCTCTTTCTCTTGAAAGTTCCAGCTTGGCAGCATTTGCTGCTGAGTGACTGCCATGTGAGAGGGTCAGGGTGAGGAAGAGAATTTGAGTAAGTGATATAAAGGATAAACCAGAAGGTTCTAGTTGCAAGGCTCTCTTTATCAATAGACCAAAGTTCATGTCTCATTGGAAATATCCAGGGCAAAGGTCCAGCAGTCCATGGAAAATACTTCAGTTAAAACACAAGTTCCCCTGAAAATATCTAGGATGCCAGTTAAACCCACAAGAGTTCTAGGCTGACCAATGTTACACTTTGCTTTTAGCAATCCTTTGAGGGCCTAGAGCTGATCCTAAACCCTACTTCCCAAGACTAGATACACATTATCTGCTTCCAGAACCTTTCAGATATTACCTACTACCCTGATATCCTAGACACCCCTTCTTTACCATTCATAACTTTACACACATAACTTGCCACCAGAATTATCTAATACCATGACCTGACCACCTATTAGGAAATCCCACCAACTGCCATACCTAATCATTATAAGATCATGTACTTAAAGCTGAATCTCAGAGGCTCCCTAGTATAACACTTTCACTTTAAAGTTGAAAAAGCTAAGATGAAGGAAGATGAAGTATCACATCCCAGGTCTCCACTTATAGTAAGTACAAGAGTACAAGACCTTGCCCCCAGAATCAGTTCTTTCTTCTTCATGATGTTAGAGAAATAAGCAGTCCTCTTAGAAATTCTTCTCTAGGAGATGAAATATTTTATGTTTTTCTTGGGTACAATTCCCATTTCTCAGATTCTCTCTCTCTCTCTCTCTCTCAGAAAATTTGTTTTATATTTCTTAGGCTGTCTCTATCTGTCAAGCATTTTTGTCTTAGTTTGACAGGTTCAGTATCTCTCTCTCTCTGTCTCTGTCTCTCTATTTGTCTATGGTGATCTTGTCTCTGTTTCAGTCAGCATTTAGAGAGGACTTTGGAGCCATCCTTTCAATTGATCCTCAGAGAAACCCTGTGAGGCAAGTGTTATCAGTTCTCTTTAACAGATGAAGCTGAGGGTAAAATAACTTTCCCATGGTCACAAAGTAAGTATCAGAGGCAAATTTTGAACCCCTGTCTTTTTGACTTCCAGTCCAGTATTTTATCATCATATCACACTTTGAGAATTTCTACCTAGGTTATTTGATATGTGTTTTTGACTCTGTCTTATTTTCTTTTGTTGTGTAGAGTCTTCATTATTAGGTTTCATTAGGGGTGTTTATGTTTGACTGAGAAACACTAACCTTGATTATCATTGACCCTTCACATAAAAGACTACAGCTCTTACAGTTTTAAAGAAAATCTTTTAAAGATACAAAAAAATAACATCCAAATAAAAAGCTCAAGATTTCCTTAATATATGTCTACAGCCTTCTGGCCAAGCTTGAAGGGCAGGAGCCCTCTGGAATGTACTGATCCATAATAGGGGAATCTTTCTTCCCAACCATCCTGAGGCTGAGCTCCAGCAGAAAGAATTCTGTAACATGAATAAAAACTTGATACTAGCATTCCATAATACATGCAAGTTATGTATAGCTTTTTTTAAAATTTCCTGTCTCCTGGTCCCACACTGCCTAGGAAACCTAACAAAGATGTCCTTATATCAAGCCAATTGACTGCTTCTCCCCATGCCCCTGGCTCCAGTGGAAATCACCACTGCTTTATTGGCAGAATTTTGTTGGATCTCATACTGATGTCAATGCATCCAAGAAATTCAGAGAAAATCTGGTTAAGTGCTGATACCTTCCAGAGCAGGCTCCCTCAGTCTTAACTACATATATTTCAGGAATGGAATCCTGACTTAGAAGGAGTTAAGTATGTCATCATTTGAGAGGAGGAGATCACTAGCAGTTGTGGATTTAAGAATCCACTGTTTTTTCCATGATATTAAGATACAACTATGAATTAGAACAAATGGAGAATTTTTGAATATCATGGATAAGTTCATTTACCTTGACAGTGTCAGAGCTATCTCAGTGTTTGGGAAACTCTGAAGAAAAGTGTGGAAAAAGAAGAGATATTAGGCTCACTATCAAATTAAAGGTCTTAGGAATTATTGTGCTGAACTCACTATTGTATGCCTCTGAAATCTGGACAGTCTACCAGAGTCATGTCAGGAAACTAAATAACTTCTATATGAATTGTCTTAGGAAGATTCTGAAAAATCACCTGTCAGGATAAGGTACTGTAAACCAAGGTCCTTCCTGAAATTAAACTGCCAAGCATTCAAACACTACTTCATAGAGCACAACCATAATGTGTTGGTCATGACATTTGAATGTCAAATGCATGCTTGCCTAAAAGACTATTTTACAGAGAAATAACATAAGATAAGCACTCACATGATGGTCAGAAGAAGTGATACAAGGATATTCTCAAGGTCTATCTGAGGAACTGTGCAATAGATTGAGTGAAATGGGAGATGCTGGCAAAGGACCTCCTAGCATGGTGTACCTTCATCAAAGAAATACTGTGCTCTATGAGTAAAGCAGAATTGAAGTAAATTGAAAGAAATGCAAAATGCACAAATTTATAGAATCTACCTCACTTATTCACATGGACTATTTTTGCTGGATCTGACCTAAAATCACAGTCTCTAACATAGTGATATCATTTGGTCATCTTTGAGAATGAATGAAAACAACCAATCAAGATGTGCCCTTTCTGGGACTAAATTCTATCCATAACATTACTGGAGTGATCATGAGTGAGTTATAATTTATCATTTTGCAAGTCATCTTAGATTTATCATTCCCTCAAAATCTACCCCTTTCCACTTTCCTCTTCTATTCAATGTTATTTCTATTCTTCTAGTCAGACAATTCCATAACCCCAGAATCATTCCCAACTCTACTCTCTTTCATTTCCAAATATTCAGTCAGTTGCCATGTTTTGTCAATTTTACCTATACTAAATATTTTAATGTTCTTCCCCTGTACCCTGTGTACATTGTATTCATTCTCTATTACTTACTCTTCAGTAACCATTATTTCTCATCCAGACTATTGAAAATTATTTCCTAGTGAATCACCTTGCTTCCAGTCTCTCCATTCTCCAATCCATCCTCCATATAGCTGAAAAAAAAGATATTATGAATATATCCCTCTTTTCTTAAATTCTGTATCTACTTGTTTTCTTGTGAATAAGCTGAAAACTTCTAAGTCTGGCTATTTAATGCTTATCACAATCTCGACCAATCTATAAACTTTCCACATTGATTTCATATTGAATCCTTCGTTATTTTAACCAAACTCTCTTATTGGCTAATCTTTGTCCATAATATTCTCTCTTTTGACTTCGTAAGTACCCTTGAAAATTTATTCTTTGATGCCTAGAATGAGTTCCTCATTTGACACTCTCTCCTGGAACTCCTAATTTCTTTATAGGCTTAATTCAAATTCAACTTCTTACAATTAGATTTACTGCAGTTGCTAATAATCTCCCTGCCACCCTTACTATTACTTTCCACTTAATTGGTGTTTTTTATGTTTACTTCTATGTATATATACACAACTTTTTCTCCTCTCCAAACCTCAACCAAAATATAGGTTCCTTGAAACCAGGGAAAGTAGCAACTGTAGCAGTAAAAATTCTGGCATTACAATCAGAGAATCTGGGTTCAAATATTATTCAACCCTCACATAACTGTGTGATATTGAGCAAGTCACCTTCACTGTGTTTCAGAGGAGCAGGTCTAGGCTTATCACCTAGGGTATCCATAAGATGAACAGAATGAAATAAATTACTTTTGAGACCCTTTCTAGTTTTAAAATTTATAATCCACAACATAGAAGATTAATTTTTGTCTTTATACCTCTAGCACTAGCACAGTGCCTTGCCCATGGTAGGCACCTAATAAATCCTTGAAATGAATTAAAATGAATTTAATTAGCAATTGTTCCATAACAAAAGATTAAGGATAGACTTTGTGATGTACCAGTGGAAGCCAGATCCATGCAGAGAAGAATACCAGTAAAAAGATTTACGAACTCAATTTCTGACATTTGACCTTAATTTTCTACCCATGAGACTACTATGCAGGGCACTGGGTTAGAAAGGGAGGGTAAAGATATACCTGCTAACTGTCTAACTTTGTATGGGAGTTTATATTTTTCTAGATATACTAAATTCTAGAGAAACAGCCTTGACCTTCTGTTTGTATTCTATGAGTGAGATTCACGGAGAAAACTGGAGGTCAAGGTAGAGTCATATAATTTCATGGTTGAAAACTTTAGCCCATAGTGCATACTTCTCAGATAAGGTGTTTATTGCTGTAAGGGAAATTTGAACTTTGTTGAACAAAAGAGACTAAGTTCTTTTACTTTTTAAAAAATATTGTGCTATTCTTTGAGTCAAAGGCTTATGGTAAAGATACACACAGGCCTCTGTGTAATGACTACACTCAATGTCCATATCCATTTAGAATAATTAGATTGACTGGTATAATAATGAAAAAAAAAGTATTGGGTGAGAGATATCATAAGATCTTGGTTCAGATTTTGGCTTACTAGTCTATGTGATCATGTGATCATTTCACCACTTTAGAACTGAGTTTCTCTATAAAATGGGTGAATAGGCTAAATTACCTCTTAAGGTACTTTTGAATTCCAAATTCAATGAAGCTATTACTCATAGAATTCCAAGTGATCAGGAACAGCTAACCAAGTCATCTTACCATAAGTCTTATAAAGTTATTTCCATCATTAAGGTGGCTAAATTAGCCATTTCCTGACACACCATTTGGGGGCTAATAGGGTGCTGTAAAAATCAGTTGACCAGATTTGACCATTAGATTGGACACCCAACTAGATAAGGTTCTGGTGTTTTGTTGGGACTAATGAGGGGTAAGTAAAATGAATTGAAAAGAAGTTAATATTTAGGTTCTAGCTAGACCATGTCCTACCTGTACATTATGTATGATATTGAGAAAGTCATTTCCCTTCTCTAAATCTTAGCTCGTGCATATATAAATGAAGAGAATGGGACAGATGATGATTATTATGTTCCATTATAGATCTATTACTTTAGTAGCATCCCCATTTAGCAGATAGGATCACTGAGGTTAGTTACTTGACATTTATATAGTGCTTTTAATCTTGCAAAACGCTGTGAATATATTATTTCCCTCGATGGTAAAGAGTTGAGAAACAATGAACCTGAGGGCATTGACCATGTTTCCAAAGATCCTACTTATTCACTGGGCTCTTCATTATGTTTCTAGGTAAAATAGACTAAATAAGTGAAATTTTTTTAGTTGAAAAGGTTATCTCTTCCAGTTATATCATTTGCCTGTGAGGAGGTCTTATCCCAGAAGAAGGGAATGATTGGTCTATGATAGAGTCAGGACTAGAACCCTGTTTTCTCAATTTCCAATACAATCTAATGTGTTTTTTGTTGGACCAAGGTGATCTCTAATTTCAGATCATAATTCTCGGCTATTATAAATATTATATAATATATAATTAATTATATGTAATTAATATATATACACATATTATTTAATTTTAATAGATAATTATAACTCTATTATGATCTCTGCCTAGATGGTCTCATCCACCCTAGGAAAAAAATATGTAGGGTATGAATAGTTTTAGGTCTGAAGGAGGTAAACAAACCTCCCCAAAAGGCTACTAGAGCAATTAATTCGACCTGGGGTTTGTGGGTAAATTTTTAACAACTGACTGGGGAAAATGAATGACACACATTTAATCTGCAAGATAAATTTTTATCATAATTTTTTTAATTCTAGACAATCAAAAAAATAATAAATAAAGAGATGAGTATCATATCTTCTGATTTCCAAGATGTAATTTAAGTGTTCACACTGAAAATTCAGCAATCCTCTCTCACTAGCCAGAAATAGCTACTTCAATACATCTCTAGATACAATCTATATGAGCACAGGGCAGCATGATGAGGTAGAGCCATGTCCTTGGTCTTAAGAGACATATTCAAGGAAAAAATAAAGCCATTCATTGTAACTTTCTTCATCTCTAATTCTTTTCATTTCAAAACTTCTCGACACTATTTCATCATCTCACTTCTTCCAGTTTCTGAGAGACTTTCTCCTTGCTAAGGTCAATTCTTATACATGTGTATTTGAAAATCTTGTCTCATCCAGTAGATTGCATTCTCAGCTATGCTGTCTTTTTTGAAACTTTAACCATTCCCTAACTATTGCTTCCTTCCCTACTGCCTTCAAAGATTTTTCTGTGTTCCCTATCCTGAAAGAAAACACTTTCACCTAGGCCCTACTATCAGTTCAAGTTATCATCCTATAACATTTTCCCTTTCTTAATTAAAATACCTTGAAAACAATGTCTATTCTTGTGTCTCCTCACTCCTCAACACTTTCATCTTTTGCTTTCATTCATCTCTCACCTGAAACTGCTCTTTCTAAAGTTACTAATGATATCTTAATCATGAAATAATGGTTTTTCTCAATTCTTTTCTGTCTCCCTCAATATCAATCTTCAGTCTGTCTAATTCATTGACACTGTTGACCATCCTCTCCTTTTAAATACTTATTTCTTTATATTTTGTGTCTCATTATTGATATCAGCTTCTCAAACTATGTGTTAGACTCTGTTTTCTCTGTTTATATTTTGTGTTTGTCTGTCTCTGTCCCTTCTCCTTCTTCCATCTTCTTTTCCCTCTTCTTCTCTTCTTCTCCCTTTCTCCTTTTCCTTCTCCCTTGTTCTCTCACTTTCCCACTAGAGAGTTCCCTATACCAATAAAGTCACAGATCCTAGCTCCTATTCTCTATCTACCTATTTATTTTAATTTTTTGCACTTCCACATGGCCTTGTTGTCTTCCCTATTTTATTTTATTTTTCATTTTTTAGGTTATTTTTCATTTTAAAGATTTTATTTATTTTGAGTTTTACAATTTTTCCCCTAATTGTAATTCCCTCCCCTCACCCCCCCACAAAAGGATAGTTTCCAGTCTTTACAGGTATACATTGGTACTAATTGAATGTGATAAGAGAGAAATCATATCCTTAAGGAAGTAACATAAAGTATAAGAGATAGAAAAATCAGACAATATCAGTTTTTTCCTAAATTAAAGGTAATAGTCCTTGGTTTTTTATCAGACTCCACAATTCTTTCTCTGGATACAAATGGTATTTTCCATTGCAGACAGCCTCAAAATGTCCCTGATTGTACACTGATGGAAAGAGCAAGTTAATCAAGGTTGACCATCGACCCGACGTTGCTGTTTGGGTGTACAGTATTTTTCTAGTTTTGCTCATCTCACAAAGCATCAGCACATGCAAATCCCTCCAGACTTCCCTGAATTCCCAACCCTTCTGGTTTCTAATAGAACAATAGTGTTCTATGACATACATATACCACAGTTTTCTAAGCCATTCCCCAATTGAAGGACATTTACTTGATTTCTAATTCTTTGCCAACACAAACAGGGCTGCTATGAATATTTTTTAACAAGTGATGTTTTTACCGTTTTTCATCATCTCTTCAGGGTATGTGCCCAGTAGTGGTATTGCTGGATCAAAGGGTATATACATTTTTGTTGCCCTTTGGGTGTAGAAAGGTTGGATGAGTTCACAGCTCCACCAACAATGTAATAGTGTCCCAGATCTCCCACAACCCTTCCAACATTGATCATTTTACTTTCTGGTCTTATTGGCCAGTCTGAGAGGTGTGAGGTGGTACCTCAGAGAAGCTTTAATTTGCATTTCTCTAATAAGTAATGATTTAGAGCAATTTTTCATATGACTATGGATTGCTTTGATTTCCTCATCTATTAATTGCCTTTGAATATCCTTTGACCATTTGTCAATTGGGGAATGGCTTTTCTGTATAAAAAAAATTGATTCAGTTCTCTGTATATTTTAGAAAAGAGTCCTTTGGCAGAAATATTAGTTGTAAAGAATGTTTCCCAGTTTACTACATTTCTTTTGATCTTGGTTACAATGGTTTTGTCTGTGCAAAAGCTTTTTAATTTAATATAATCAAAATCATCTAGTTTGTTTTTAGTGATGTTCTCCATCTCTTCCTTAGTCATAAGCTACTTACTTCCCTTTCCATAGATCTGATAGGTAAACTACTCCTTGATCTTCTAGTTTGCATATATTATTGTTTTTTATGTCTGAATCCTGTATCCATTTTGATCTTATCTTGGTATAGGGTATGAGGTGTTTATCTAATCCAAGTTTCTGCCATGCTAACTTTCAATTTTCCAAACAGTTTTTATTGAAGAGAGAGATTTTTTTATCCCAATAGCTGGACTCTTTGGGTTTATCAAACAGCAGATTACTATAATTGTTTCCTGCTATTGCACCTAGCCTATTCCACTGGTCCACCACTCTATTTTTTAGCCTAAAACAGGCAGTTTTGAAAATTGATGCTTTATAATATAATTTTAGATCAGGTAGGTCTAATCCACCTTCTTTTGCACTTTTTTTTTCATTGAATCCCTGGGAATTCTTGACTTTTTATTTCTCCATGTGAATATACTTGCAATTTTTTCTTAACCCATTAAAGTAATTTGGAATTTTGATTTGTAGGGCAATAAACAGGTAGTTTAGTTTTGATAGAATTATCATTTTTATTATATTAGGCTCTACCTATCCATGAGCAGTTAATGTTTGTGCAGTTATTTAAATCTGATCTAATTTGTGTGAGAAGTGTTTTGTAGTTGCTTTCAAAAAGTTTCTGGGTCTACCTTGGCAAATGGACTCCCAGGTATTTTATATTGTCTGGGGTTACTTTGAATGGGATTTCTCTTTCTAGCTCTTTCTGTTGTATCTTGCTAGTCATATATAGAAAAGTTGAGGATTTATGATGGCTTATTTTATATTCTGCAACTTTGCTAAAATTGCTAACTGTTTCCCGTAGTTTTTTTTTCATGATTTCTTTGCATTCTTTAGGTATTCTATCATATCATCTACAAAGAGTGAGAGTTTTGTCTTTTCCTTCCAATTCCAATTCCTTCAATTTCTTTTTTCTTCTTTTATTGCTGAAGCTAACATTTCTAATATGATACTGAATAGTGATGGTGATAATGGGTATCCTTGTTTCACCCCTGATCTTATTGGGAATACCTCTCGTCTCTCTCCATTGAATATAATGCTTGTTGATGGTTTCAAATAGATACTGCTTATTATTCTAATGAACAGTCCATTTATTCCTACACTCTCTAGTGTTTTTAGTAGGAATGGATGCTGTATTTTGTCAAAAACTTTTTCAGCATATATTGACATAATCATATAATTTTTGATAGGTTTATTGTTGGTATAATTAATTATACTAAAAGTTTTCCTAATATTGAACCAACCCTGTATTCCTGGGATAAAACCTACTTGATCAAAATGTATTATCCTACTTATAACTTGTTGTAATTATTACTTTAATTTCCTCCTCATTGGTGGTGGTGAGTTCACCTGTTACATTTATGATAACAGCAATTTGGTTTGCTTCTTCCTTTTTTTTAATCAAATTGATCAGAGGTTTATCAGTTTTATTGGTTTTTTTCATAAAACCAACTCTTGGTTTTATTTATTAATTCAATAGTTTTTTTGGCTTTTGATTTTATTAATTTCTCCTTTAATTTTTAGAATTTCTAAGTTAGTATTTAATTGGGGGGTATTTCATTTGTTCTCTCTAATTTTTTAGTTGCATATTTACTTCATTGATTTCTTCTTTCTCTAATTTATTCATGTAAGTATTTAAAGATACAATATATCACCTGACAGCTGCTTTGAATGTATCCCATATGTTTTGGTATGTTACTTCATTATTGTCATTATTTAGGATAAAATAATTAATTCTTTCTATAATTTGTTGTTAGATCCACTCATTCTTTACAGTGAGGTTATTCAGTTTGCAATTAGTTTTGAGTCTATGTCTCCTTGGCCCAAAATTACATATGGATTTTTCTTGCATTGTGATCTGAGAAAGGTGTGTTCACTATTTCTGCTTTTCTGCAATTGATTATTAGCTTTTTATATACATGGTCAATTTTTGTAAAAGTATCATATACTGCAGAGAAAAGGGTATATGTCTTTCTATCCCCATTCTATTTCCTCCATAAGTCTATTATATATTGGTTTTCTAACAATCTATTTACCTCCTTAACTTCTTTCTTGTTTATTTTATGATTTGATTTATCTAGATCTGAGAGCTGGAGGTTCAGGTCTCCCACTAGTAGTGTTTGCTGTCTATGTCTTCCTGTAGTTCTTTCAGCTTCTCCTCTAAGAATTTGGGTGCTGTCCCACTGGGAGCATATATATTCAGTATTCAAATAACTTTATTGTCTATAGTAACTTTTAGAAGGGTAAAGTTTCCTTCCTTATCTCTTTTAACACTATCTATTTTTGCTGCTGCTTTGTCTAAGATAAGGATTGCTACCCCTGCTTTTTTTACTTCAGCTGAAGCAAAATATATTTGCTCCAACCTTTTAGCTTTACTTTATATGTATCTCTCTGCTTCAAATGAGTTTCTTCTAAGCAGCATATTTTATGATTCTGGTTTTTAATCCAATCTGATATTTGCTTACATTTTGGGGGAGAGTTCATCCCATTCACATTCAAAGTTATAATTACTAACTCTTTATTCCCCCCCCCATGCTATCCTCCCTCTGTTTTTATTTTTCCCCCCTTTTCCCTTTATCAGTATTCCCCAGCTTTTTGTTTCTGGATACCACCCCCTTCAATGTGTTTGTCCTCCTATATCTACCCCCCTGCTTTTTCTTTCCCCTTTCCCTTCCCTTCATTTTGTTAGTTACCCTTTTTCTCCCCCTCCCTGTCTTTGGGAACACAGGCTATTCTAACGGACCGCCACCTGGACAGTCTCAGGAGCTGGCAAGCCACCCTTAGAGATAAGGTGCACCAGAGTCCTTGGGAGCTAGACATTCTGCCCCACAGCCCAGGGGTACAAGACACAGCTGTGTTTTGCCACCTCCCCCCTAAAGTACCCCCTTATCCTGTAACACAAGATGCTGCATGTGCACACCGCTTGTGCACCCCGAATTCCATCAATTATTCTTTGTTCTACCCCAAAAGACATAACAGTATATATGTAATAGCTAAGCAGTAATAAAATTGAGCTGGAGGCATAAGGCAGTGGTGGCTTGACTCCTTATTCTCAGCTCCCCTCCAGGAGGGAGGTCATTGCTGTGGGCCCCAAGGTGAAGCAAGCTACAACACCTGTCTGCATTCCCCCCCTCCCCTTTTCCCCTTTTGAAACTTCAAAGGTTAGATGTTTTTTAAGTTAACTGAGTATGTGTATATTAACTTTAAGCCAAGTCTGATGAGAGGAAGATTCAGGTATTTCTCATCTCCCTTCTTCCTCTCTATTACCATATGTCTTTTGTACCTCTCAATGTAATGATATTCAATCACCCTCCCTACTCCCATAGCTTTCCTCTCACTCCTTTTAAGGAGGAAATGTTTTTAATTCATTCCATCTGAATCATAGAAAATTCTGAGTATCCATCACTTCTGGCTAAGTATATTTTCTCTAACAGAGTTATAATTCTTGAGAGTTATTAGAGTTTTTCTCTCAAGTGTGGTTATAGCTAGTTTCATCCCATTGGATAGCAGTCTCATGGATAAGTCATGAGTGTCCATCACTTCTAGCTAGGTATATTTTCTATGTTAGAGTTACAATTCTCAAGAATTATGAAAATCTTTTTCCCATGCTGGGATATAGCCAGTTTCATCTTATTGGATAGCAATTTTTTTTCTTTTTCTCTCCCCTTTTTTTACTTTTTCATGTATCTCTTTAACCTCCTGTTTGATGTCCAAATTTTCTATTTAGTTCTGGTCTTTTCATCAGGAATTTTTGGATTTCTTCCATTTCATTAAATGTCCATCTTTTCCCCTGAAAAAAAAAAGTTCAGCTTTGCTGTGTAATGGATTCTTGGCTGCATTTCCAAGTTTTCTTGCTCTACAGAATATCTCATTCCAGGCCCTTCGATCTCCTAATGATGATGCAGCCCAGGTCCTGTGTAATCCTTATTGTGCCTCCTTGGTATTTAAATTGTTTCTTTCTGGCTTCTTGCAGGAGTTTCTCTTTTATCTGATAGTTCTGGAATCTGGCCTCAACATTCTTTGGTGTTTTCATTTCAGGATCTCTTTCTGGAGGGGATCCATGTATTCTTTCAATAAATGTTTTGCCCTCTGGTTCCATGATATCAGGGAAATTTTCCTTTCTAAATCCTGTAATAGTGAGTCCAGGCTTTTTTTTCTTCTCTTCAATGTTTTCAGGAAGACCAATAATTCTTAGGTTGTCCCTTCTTGAACTATTCTCAAGGTCAGTCATTTTGCTGATAAGGTATGTTACATTTCCTTCTATTTTTTCTATTTTTTTTTTGGTTTTGTTTAACAGGCTCTTACTGGCTCCTGAAATCATGAGTTTCTGCAGACTCCATTTTTTTTTTAGAGAAAAGTTTCTTCATTTACCTTTTACAACTCCTTTTCCAATTGGTCAATTCTATTTTTGTTTTGTTTTGTTTTGTTTTGTTTTAGGTTTTTGCAAGGCAAATGGGGTTAAGTGGCTTGCCCAAGGCCACACAGCTAGGTAATTATTAATTGTCTGAGACTGGATTTGAACAAAGGTACTCCTGACTCCAAGGACAGTGCTTTATCCACTATGCCACCTAGCTGCCCCTCCAATTCTATTTTTGAAAGAGCTTTCCATTTGAGTAATTGAGGTTTTGAGAGATTTATTTTCTTTTTTCATTTGCCCAACTGAGGATCTGAGAGAATTATTCTCATTTTGTATTTGTCCAATTGTATTTTCCAATGATTTGTTTTCTTGTTGCAAGGTGTTAATCTTCTCTTGGGTTTCTTTTCCCAAATTTTCCAATTGATTTTTAAACTCCTTCCTTATTTCTTCAAGGAAGTCTTTCTGTGTTGGAGACCAAATCACAATCTTCTCAGAGGTTCAAGGTCTCTCTGAGTTAGGGTGTTTTTCTTCCAAGAATTTTTCTACAGTCTCTCCTTTTCAATGGCCTTTCTTCATTTTTCTAAGACCTTGAGTTGGGGAGGGGACGGTTCACAGAGGTTTGGTGTTGGGATGCCTAGAGGCTTTACACACTAAGTGTAATATCTCCTGGTGGCCAGTAGGGGGTGCTGATTGCTTTTTCTGAAGGGTCTGTGACCTTGACTGAGGACCTCCTCCCTTGCCCTGCAGGAAGTTATTGAAGCTGTTAAATACTTTTGTCTTCAATCATTGGTGGACTACACCCTGGGATGAAGTCATCATTCTCTCCCTATTATCAGCTGAGGTGGTTCTTCTGCTTACACACCTGGGCCTGGGGAAGAAGGTCTGTAACTGTTTGTTCTGGGAAAATGCCTCAGCCAAAATAGAGGCATGGACTCAGAGTTCCTCAGACCAGAGGAGCCCAGGCATGATGTCCACAGTTCTCCTGCACAGGAACTCTCCCCCCAGCCTTGTTGGCAAGCTCCAGATGGTCAGAGCCTACACCAATGCTTCCACTCCCTAGTTGACCTGCAGTCAACCAGGATCTAGCCCCACCACTGATCAATCAGGTCTGGTTCTTGGGCCCTCAGACTCCCATGCTCCAACCTAATAAGGCTGATCTTCAGCTGATCCAGCCTCCCAGAACCCCACCCCCATCAGTGCTTCCCTCTGCAACCAGACTCACCCACAACTGCAGAAAACAAATACTGAGGTAGATGTTCTTTCCCCTGGCTTTTCTTTCTGGGTTTTGTTGGTCGGGTTTCTGTTAAGAGGTTTGTTTCATGTCATATATGGGGAAAGATCAGGAGATTTTAGAAATGTGACTGTGTTCTCTCTGCCATCTTGGCTGGAAGTCTTGTCTCCCATATTTTATTTTATTTTTTTAACATTTTAACATTTTATTTGTTTTCCAATTATATAGAATAGTAATATGTATCCATCATTTTTTCCCAAGGCTCTGAATTCTACAATTTCCCCCTCCCCCCCACACAGAAGACTGTCTGATAGTCTCTACATTATTTCTATGCCATACATTGATATAAATTGAATGTGTTATAAGAGTAAACATAAGAGTAAACATGAACCCCCTCCCCACAAGAAGATGAGAAACCTCAAGAATAGAGAAAGATAAAAAAAATTGTACTTCATTCTGTGTTCAAATTTCAATGACTCTGTCTCTGGGGTGAGTTGCTTTCTTTATCATAAGTCCACCAGAGAAGTTGCTTCAATATTTTTTCAACAGTTGCTATTACTAGCTGTACCTCTTCTCTATTTCTCCCTGCTCTTATTTATTCCATTCTCTCCTTTCATCCTGGCCCTGTCCAAAAGTGTGTTGAATCTGAGTATCCACCCCCTTGATCTTCCCTCTCTTCTATCACCTATTACCCCCCTTCCCTCCCTCCATCCCCGCTTATCCCATCCCTTTCTTCTTATTTTTCTCTAGGGTAAGATAAATTTCTTCACCCTATTAAGTGTGTATGTTATTTTCTCTCTGAGCCATTTCTGATGAGAATGGAGGCTCACTCATTCCCCCTTGCCTTCCCCCTTTCCACTCCACTGAAAAAGCTATTTCTTGACTCTTATGTGAAATTTCTTAGCTTCTTCTTCATCTCCTTTTCCTTCTTCCTAGTACTTCCCTTTGTCATACATTGACTCCATCTTTTTATTATATATTATATTACATTATATTATATTATATTACATTATTATATTATATTATATTATATTATATTATATTATATTATATTATATTCCACTCCTTCCTATGTGTTGTCTATATATGCTCCTTCTAACAGCTCTTATAAATGAGAAAGTACATATGAGTTATCAATATCTTCTTCCTATGCAGGAACACAAACATTTCAATATCATTAAGTTCTTCATAGTTAGTCCTTCTCTTCCACTCCCCCTATGGTTGACCAGAGTCCTGTATTTAGAGATCAAACTTTCTGTTTAGCTCTGCTTGCTTCAATAGGAAAGTTTGAAAGTCCCCTGTTTCATTGAAAGTACATCTTTTCCCCTGAAAGAGGATGTTCACTTTTCCTGGGTAGCTGATTCTCAGTTAAAAACCAAGATCTTTTGCCTTCCAGAATATCATATTCCAATCCCTATGAGCCCTTAATGTAGATGCTGCCAGTTCCTGTATAATCCTGACTATGGAGCTTCATTAGTTGAATTGTTTGTTTCTGGAAGCTTTTAAAATTTTCTCTTTGAATTGGGTGCTTTATAACTTGTCTATAATATTACTGGAAGTTTTCTTTTAGGGTCTATTTCAGGAGGTGACCAGTGAATTCCCTTGATTTCTATTTTACCCTCTGCTTCTAGGATCTCAAGGCAATTTTGCTGTATTATTTCTTGCAAATTGAAGTCTAGGCTCTTCTCCTGGTCACGGCTATCAGATAGCCCAATGATTTTTAAATTATTTCTTCTGGATCTGTTTTCAAGGTTGGTTGTTTTTACAATGAGATATTTCACATTTTCTTTTAATTTTTGGCTTTTTCGGAAGTTTTATTTCTTCTGATTTCTTGCAAAGTCATCAGCATCCTTTACTTCCATTCTGCATTTGAATTTTCTTCAAAGAGCTTTTTTATCTTCTTTTCCAGCTGGTCAATTCTGCTTTTTGAGGCATTCTTCTCCTCATTTGCCTTTTATTTTTCTTTTTTTATTAGGCCTAAATATATTATTTTCTTCAGTGTTTTTTTTATACCTTTCACTAAACTTTTGATTTGGCTTTAATTTTTTTTCTGCATCACTCTCTTTTCTCCTCTCAATTTTTCCTTCATATTTCTTAATTGCTTTTCAAAGTCATTTTTTTGAGCTTATGCATTGTCTGAGCCCATTTTCTATTTCTCTTGGAGGTTTTGGATATGGAAGGTTCAATTTTGTCATCATCTGAATATGTGTTTTGATCTTCCATGTGACTAAAGTAATTCTCTATGGTCAGATTCTCCTTTTTCTGTTGTTTATTCATTTCCTCAGCCCAAAACAGCATTCCCAAGGCTTTGGGGTTTTTGGGGGGATAACACCCCACTGGGACCTTTATTCCTCCAAGGTCTTATGCTCTCTTGCCTGTGCTTTGATATGTAGATGGCCCCCCTGTACTTCCCTCTCCCTTGGGGCTACAAGGAGGGATCCTGCTATCTTAGTATGGAAGCCTGAATTGCAACCTGGAACTGAGTTTAGGCAAACAGCAGATTTCTACTCTGAGGGAGAGCACAGAAATTTCTGCAGACTTCCCTTACTGTCTCTGGGGGGGCAGGCTGCTTTCTCCAGATTCTTGCTGCAGATTCTGCCACCAGTGCTCCCTCACTCCACACTCATTCTGGTGAAGCAGAGTTCTCTTCCTGCCCCTTCAAGCTGTTGCCAGTGATCTCTGGGCTGGGCTGGGCTGTGCTACACTGTGGCCATGGCTTTTTTCCCAACTCCCAGTCCTGGTGAAACACACCTTTCCCGCAGAACTTCTAAGTTATCTTGGATTGGGAAAATATATCACTCAGTCTTTCTGTGGATCTGTCCCTCTACATTTTGGCTAGAGTCATCACTTGTTTGTTTTTTTTGGAATTTGGGGGGAAGGAATTCCCAGGAAATGCTGCCTTGTCTCCCCTATTTTAACACAAGCTTCTTGTCATTCAGCATTTTTTTTCATTCATTGGAATTGAGTACCCAATGCCTATCATAGTATCTAGCACAGAGAAAGCTCTTAATAAATACTTATTGAATGATTGGTATATTCAGATCTTATGCTCTCTAGTTTTTAGAGCCTGATCAAGTTTCTCACCACCTTAGTTGCCCTTATCTGTTAAATGGGCCTACAAATAATTGTACAATCTCAGTTATAAGACTACTGTTAGCTGATTTATTAGCTTAAAAGCACTATGGAAATAGGGAGTCATAATGACTCCCTATTTCCATAGTGCTTTTAAGCTAATAAATCTTCTCTGATTTCAGTCAAAATCTTTCTTAAAGTTTTTAAGCAAGCTTTTTCAATATTGATGATATGAAAGGCAGAAGCTTTATTTCTGACAGGGAGTTTATGAGCAGGCAAATATATCCATCAGTGGAGGATTAAGAATCCATACCTCCTCTTCCACTACTTCAATGGAACTTGCAGGAATGATCAGAGAGTTAAAGTTTCCTTCAAGATACCTACAATCTTACTGACCATGTCTCATGAGAAAGAAGAAAATGTGTTCTCTTTAACAATCTCTTCCTAAGCCTGGATCTTATTACTTGTCAAAGGTCAGTATTTTCTCCATAAACTTATAGGTTTGTTATTTCTCCCTCCTTCACCACTAAGGTTTTTTCTCTAAGCTACAAGACTAGAAAGGAGCCAAAATCAAAATTTAAAATGTATTGGGGAAAATTAGGTCTGCAGGCCCATCAATTTCCCACATCCTTCCTCCTCACCTCGTGATTTCCAGAGAGAGGGAACTTTAATGTTAATATCAAAAAACAAAGGCAGAGTTTTTCTAGGGAGAGCAAGCAGGTATTCATTCTCTAGTTCCCTCTCTCTCCCAATCATTCCCAAATATTATTGAGATGATGTGGCCTTTAACATTCACACAGTGAGACAGAATTGCATGTAACCAAGAAAATGTCTAAGGATCATTACTAATTCATTCAAGAAGTAGCAATGGATTTGTATACACCTGGGATTTCAATGAAATCAAATAGCTCTTATAAAAAGAGGTATTTAGCTTATTTGACTTACAGTAAGGAAGAAACAGGACCACAGGGGAGCAGAGTTCAGCTCAATATAAAGTCAGAAGTTATATGATAGAAATTTGACCTTAGAATCAGAAAGATCTAGCATCAAGTCTTGTTTTTGACACATGCTAGCTCTGTGAGCATGTGAAGTCCCTCAACATTTTAGCATCTAATAAAATCACAGATATGAATCAAGGGGGGAAAGAAGGAAGACATTTCTGGAAAGATGATTGAGTGAAAGTTATGGTCAAAGCTATTTCTAGTCAGATTTGTTTCAAAAATAACAAAATTAAGTGAAAGAACAAAAAATAAAGAGGCTGTAAATTCCTAACAAGAGAGTCTAGACTTGAAATTTCATCAATATTATCAGTCCCAGATAAGGAAACTTCCTCTTTTAATGGAGGTCAGCACCATCCCTACAGCTTATATAATCAGGGACCACTAAATCATACATAAGGATCCTTGTAAGTTGCATATGGACTTAGTTTTAAAATGTGATGTTATCTATTATTTCTTTTCTCTTTATTTTGTTTAAACAGTAATCTCGCTCAGGCAAAATATTGCTCTGCATGGGATCTGACCAGTACTTGAAATTCTGATTTATAGATCTAAGAGGCTTAGTGATTTGACCAGAAACACATAAGCCTGTGTCAGAGATCTGTTTTTAACCCAGTCATCTTGGTATATGTGTCATGTTATAGCTCTTTTTTAAAGATAATCCCCATATCACTTCTTAAAAAAAAAACAAATGCCCCATTCTTCCATTATTTACTCCCCCATCTCAGTTACAGAATTATCAGCACTGAATGCAATACCTTTCCTCATATTCATCTCTGAGCCTTGAGGATAAAAAAATAGGAAGCAAGGAGGACAGAGAGAAAAAGACAAGAGTCATTATCATAGGATGATACCTATAGTATTAAGAAGAGACCTCAGAGGAAACTGAGACCAAGAGAATTTAAATGGTTTGCCTAAAGTCAAACAAGTTTCAAGTGTCAGATTCAATAATACTTGCTTTCATTCAGTGGTCTGAATCAATATAGGAGACTTACATACAGGACTTAATGCAGAAATTATCAAAGAGAAAGGAAGGAAAGTCAAAAAGCTCATTTCTGATCATACTGTCATTATCCAAAGACAAGATATTTATGAGGATAAGGACTGATAGAGTCAGTTTTGGAGAAAGATATTGAATAACTGGACTTTGTGATTTGGGTTGTTACAACCTCACAGCAGTACTCTGGGTCACTGGTGGTCAAAATCATATGGAAATATGGAACATTAAAACCCATATAAGGATCCCTGCAGGTTTTATATTGACTTAGTTTTTAATATTACCTATGTTTTATTATATTTTTATTCATTTTGTGAGGTATTTCTCAATTACTTTTTAAACTTACCTGGGACATGTTCCATGTGTTGTAGACCACTCACGCTAGGCAACTCTCTAAAACTGTAAGGTGCAAAGAACTTATAGGGTCTACATAGGTAAAAAGAAGTTTCCTCACCAGGAACTTCTCTATACTAATCAAAAAAACAAGCACAGTCCTTAACTTCATCCCTTAGTCATAAGTGGAATAATGCTGAGTATGAGCTCTCTGGACATGAGTAAACTAAAGGATAAGCAATAAATACATATGATAGAAAGTATCTCAGCATAAATTGAATAGTAGATGACAGTACAGGGAGATAGGGTCTCCTAGAGGGGGATTCAATATCAAATCCAGATGATCAATGTAATCAATGGACTAAGTGTCCTTGAAGACAAAACTGAGACCATCATTGATGTCATGATTCCTGAGTCATTCCAATTGATGGACTATTAACTCTCCAGGAAATTTGACCATGTGTTAATTCCCTGTAGGACTGGTTAAAGGGAAGGCAAACTTGCTAGGAGACTTAGAATTGGGTTTTGGTTTACCTTCAGATAAAGGGAGGGAGGATTCTAATCAGAAAATCTAGTTTTTGGGTTGTGGCTTGTCTGCAACCCAAAAGGACTGCTAGATTTTTTAATGGAAGAAGCTACAAGAACATCACCCATTCCAGCTATTTAATATATGAAGATTTGCTCCTTTCTATAGTATGATTAAAGAGCATTTTAAAATAATTTTTAACATAATTTCATGTGGAATTCCACTGAAATTTCAAGTCTAGACTCTCTTGTTAGGAATTTCCACTCTATTTTTGTTCTTGTACTTAATTTTGTTATTTGTCTAATTGGATAAGTTCATGTATCCTAAATCCAAGAAAAAAATCTAAAAAAACTCCAAGACTTTTTAAAAGATCATTCACAATAGAAACATAATTAAAAATAGAATGTTAGATATTAAGTTAAATACCTTAGGTTCAAATTCCAACTCTGACCCTTATCTCTAAATGTCCTTGAGTAAGACATTTATACTTTTCATGTCTGTTTCCTTATAGATAAATTGTGAGGGCAGTTTAGCTCAGATGACCTTTAAGCACATTTCTGGCTCTAAATGCATAAGTCTAAAAACTACATAATAAAATAAGGGAATAAATAAAAAATGGAATAGACTGCTTAGAATTGATGTTAAAAAATGTAATTGAAAGTTAGATCTTCTGGCCAAGATGGCAGAGAGAAGCCAGGCACTGTCCTAAGGTCTACTGAATTTCAAGCATCTTAACATAATTTAGATCCACCAAATCTAGAGAAGAACAAAGGAGAAGAACATCTATAAACAAAGTCTATCTTGGGGGAACATGGATGAGCCAGGGACAGAGAACAGAAAGCCCACAGGGGCCATGGGGTGAGACCTGAGTTTAACCTGAGAACAGCCACAGAAATTTTGATTTTGTGAACAGACAGAAAAACTCCAGTGAGTTTGGAGGGAGAGCTCCAGCACAGCAGCTAGTTATCAATCCACTCAACTCCACTGGTCTGGAAGAACAGGTCTGTGAGCCCCATACTTTCAGGAGAGTTCCTGTGATTCCAGTTGAATTCCATCCCCCATCCCTGTGCAAGAAAGGTACTCTTCCCAGAACAAACACAGTAACAACATTCCCCCCTCCCCACCCCAGGTTCAGGTGTGGGAGCAGGTCTCTCTCAGTACTAAGTGAATAATGAGATTAACTATATAGTCTGAGGGTCCAGAACACATTGTTCCAGGATAATCCAAACTCTGCTGCTCTCCTTACCCCCTCAGACCTAGGTAATGGGCCTCAAATGAAGGTAACAGATACTTCAGAGAAAGCCTCTAGCACCCTTTACTGGAAAGCCAACTTGGAGTTGCTAAACCCAGTGAGTTAATCCACTAGGGATTTCAACCCAAAAGATCTGTGAACCAGCCCCACAACACAAGATCCTAGGAAAATGAAGAAAGGCCATAGAGCATTCCATTGAAAGCTACCTCAAAGAAAAAGACCCTAAGAGAGAACTAGAACTTCTGAGGAGAATATGAATTGGTTTCCAACTGGAAAGACTTCTTAGAAGAGATCAGGTAGGAGTTTAAAAATCAATTGGAAAAATTGGGGGGGGGGGGACTGAAGAGAAAATTAACAATTCACAACAAGAAAACAAATCCTTGGAAAATACAATTGGGCAAATGGAAAACTCCTTCAGAAATAGAATTGGCCAATTGGAAAAGGTGTGTCAAAAGTTAAATGAAGAAAATTCTTCTTTAAAAAAAGAATGGAATCTGTGAAAACTAATGACTTTGAGAGACAACAAGAATCTGTTCAACAAAGAAATTGAAAAAAATGGAAGAAAAAGTAAACTATCTCTTCAATAAACCTACTGACTTAGAGAATATATGCAGGAGAGACAACGTAAGAATCATTGAACTTCCTGAACACATTGAGGATAAAACAAAAGCCTGGATTCAATATTTCAGGATCTATTGAAAGAAAACAGCCCTGAAATAATAGAACCAGAGGTCAAAATAGTTATTGAAAGACTACATCAATCCCTCCTGAAAGGGATCTAAAAATGAAAACACCAAGGAATATTGTAGCCAAATTCTAAAACTTTCAGATAAAAGAGAAAATTCTGCAAGCAGCCAGAAAGAAACAATTTAGATACCAAGGATCCACAGTAAGTATTAAACATGACCTGGCTGCATCAACATTGGAGGACCTGGCATATGATATGGCATATGATATTTGCATATGGCAAATAAAAGACTTCCAACTTTTCCTGACAAAAAGATCAGAGCTAAATATAAAATTTGGACTTCAAACAGGAGACTCAAGAAAACACGAAAAGGTAAAAAAAGGGGAAAGGAAAAAAATTGATATCCAATAAAATGAAACTTGGTTATATCCCCACCTGGGAGAAAGGTTCTCATAACTCTTGAGAATTGTAACTCTATTAGAGAGAATAAACTTAGAAGGAATGGACACTCATGACTTGTCCATCATTCTGTTAGAATGATTTAAAAACAATATCTCCTTTAAAAGGGGGCCAGTAAAGAGACAGGAGGAGGAAGAAGAAGATTGAATGGGGTAAATCACATTAGCTGAGGAGGTACAAAGGACCTATTGCAATAGATGAGAAGAAATGAGGGGTTGAGAACTGCCTGAGTCTCACTCTCATCAGATTTGGCTCAAAGAAGGATTAACATATACTCACACAATTAAGTTAAGAAATTTATTTTGCCTTTCAAATACTAAAAGGAAAATGGGGAGGGGGAGGAAAAGAGGAACCAACAGAAGAAAGTGAAGAAAGAAGGGGAAAAGGGAAAGGGGAAAGATAGGGAAGGTTGTGGATATAAGGGGGCAAACACACTGAAGGAAGTGGTATTCAGAAGTAAAATGCTAGGGAATATAGATAAAGTAAAAAAAGAGGAAAATACAAATAGAGGGAAGGTAACATGGAGGGCAATAAAGAATTAGTAATGATGACTTTGAATTTAATTGAATGAACTCTTTCATAAGACATAAGCAAATAGAAGAGTAGATTAAAAACCAGAATCCTATAATATGCTACTTACAAGACACCCATTTGAAGCAGACAGATACATGTATAGTAAAGGTAAAAGGTTGGAGCAGAATATTTTTTGCTTCAACCAAAGTGAAAAAGGTAGGGTTAGCATTCCTCTTCTCAGACAAAGCAACTGGGGAAATAGATCTCATTAAAAGAGATAGGGAAGGAAACTACAACTTCCTAAAAGATACCATAGACAATGAAATAATTTCAGTACTAAATATGTATGCTTCAAGTGGTATAACATCAAAATTCTTAGAGGAGAAGCTGAATGAGTTACAGGAAGACCTAGACAGCAAAACTCTACTGCTGAGAGAATTGAACTTCCCTTTATCAAATTTAGATAAATCTAACCATAAAATAAAAAAGAAGGATGTTAAGGAGGTAAATAGAATGTTAGAAAATGTAAACATGTTAGACCTTTGGAAAAATTGAATGGGTATAGAAAGGAATGCATTTTTCTCCTGCAGTTTATGGCACTTACACAAAAATTGACTATGCACTATGACATAAAATCCTTATAATTGAATGCAGAAAGGCAGAAATACTGAATACATCCTTCTCAGATCATGATGTAAGAAACATCACGAGCAATAAGGGACCATGGAGAGACAGAACTAAAACTAACTGGAAATAAATGAGTTCATTTTAAAGAATGAGTGGAGGTGCAGTTGGGTGGTACAGTGAATAGAGCACCAGCCCTAGAGTCAGGAGTACCTGAGTTCAAAACTGGCCTCAGACATTTAATAATTACCTAGTTTTGTGGCCTTGGGCAAGCCATGTAGCCCCATTACCTTGCAAAAAAACTAAAAAATAAAAAAGATGAGTGGATCAAACAAAAAAGTATAGGTAGAATTAATGATTTCATCCTAAATAATGAGAATAACAAGACAACATACCAAAACTTATGGGATACAGCCACAGCAGCTTTCAGAGAATATATTATATCATTATATCATTAACTGCTTACATGAATAAATTAGAGAAAGAGGAAATCAATGATCTAAGCAAGCAACTAAAAAATTAGAGAAAGAACAAATTAAAAACTCCCAATTAAATACCAAATTAGAAATTCTAAAAATTAAAGGAGAAATTAATAAAACAGAAAACAAGAAAACCATTGAACTAATGACTAAAACCAAGAGTGGTTTTTATGAATAAACAAATAAAGTTCACAAACCTTTGGTTAATTTGATTAAAAAAAAGAAAGAAGAAACCAAATTATTAGTATCATAAATGAAAAAGATGAACTCACCACCAATGAGGAGATAACTAAAATAATAACTGGGAAATTTATAGGCCAATAAATTTGAGAATCTAAGTGAAATGCATGAATATTTACAAAAATACAAGTTACCCAGGTCAAAGGAAGAGGAAATTAAAGACCTAAATAACCCTGTCTCAGAAAAAGAAATTCAACAAGCCCTTATTGAACTCCCTAAGAAAAATTCTCCAGGGCCAGATGGATTCACAAGTGAATTCTATTAAACATTTAAGGAACAATTTGTTCCAGTTCTATAAAAACTCCTTTAAAAATAGGTGAAGACAGAACTCTGCCCGACTCCTTCTATGACACTATTATGGTGCTGATATCTAAACCAGGAAGAGTCAAAACAAAGAAAGAAACCAATAGTTGAATTTCCCTAATGAATATGGATTCAAAAATCATAAATAAAATCTTAGCAAAGTGATTACAGCAAGTTGTCTTTAGGATAATACACTATGACCAAGCAGGATTTATCCCAGGAATTCAGGATTGGTTCAATATTAGGCAGTTAGTATAATTGACTATTTCAATAACAAACCTAACATAAATCATATGATTGTCTCAATAGATGCTGAAAAAGCCTTTCACAAAATTCAGCACCCATTCCTACTAAAAACACTTGAGAGCATAGGAATGAATGGATTCTTCCTTAGAATGATAAAAAAGTATCTATTTGAAACCACCAACAAGCATTATATGCAATGAGGCTAAGCTAGAGGCATTCCCAATAAGATCAAGGTGGGGGGGGAAAGAGGATGCCCATTGTCACCAATACTATTCAGTATTGTATTAGAAATGTTAGCTTCAGCAATAAGAGAAGAAAAAGAAATAGAAGGAATTAGAATAGGGAAGGAAGAAACAAAACTCTCACTCTTTTGCAGATGATGTGATGTTATATCCAAAGAATTCTTAAAAATCATCTAAAAACTACTAGAAACAATGAGCAACTTTAACAAAGTATCAGGATATAAAATAAACCCTCATAAATCCTCAATACTTTTATATATTACTAGCAAGATAGAAAGAGAAATTTCATTTAATGTAACTTCAGAAAATATAAAATACTTGGGAGTCTACTTGCCAAGGCAGAGTCATAAATTCTATGAAAACAACTATAAATACTTTTAACACAAAATCAGTTTTAAATAATTTGGCATATATCAACTGCTCATGGATAGGCTGGGCTAATATAATAAAAATGGCAATTCTACTTAAATTAAACAACTTATTTTGTGCCTTACCAATCAAACTTCAAAAAATTATCTTAATGAGCTAGAAAAAATGTAACTAAATTCAAATGGAGAAACAAAATGTCAAGAATATTCAGGTATTTAATGCAAAAAAGTGCAAAAGAAGGTAGCTTAGCCTTACCAGATCTAAGATTACATTATAAAGTATCAGTCATCAAAACTGTTTAGCATTGGCTAAGAAGTAGAGTGGTGGATCAATGGGATAGATTAGGTGCTAAAGAGACAGCAGGAAATGATTATAGGAATCTGCTGTTTGGTAAACCCAAATAGTCCAACTTCTGGGATAAGAACTCTCTCTTAGTTAAAAACTGTTGGGAAAATTGGAAATTAGTATAGCAGAAACTTGGATTACACCAAATCTCACACACACATAAGATAAAAATGGGTACAGGATTAAACACAAAAGATATTATAAGGAAACTAGAAGATCAAGGTATAGTTTACCTGTCAGGTCTATGGAAAGGGAAGCAGTTTATGACCAAGGAAAAGAAGAAGAACATCATTTAAAACAAATAAGAGGATTTTGATTACATTAAATTAAAAAGCTTTTGCACAAACAAAACCACAGTAACCAATATAAAAGAAATTTAATAAATTGGGAAAAAATTTTTACAGCTAGTACTTCTGACAAAGGACTCATTTATAAAATATAAAGAGAACTGAGTCAAATTTATTTTTTTAAAAAGCCATTCCACAATTGCCAAATGGTTAAAGGATATGTATGAAAAAGCCATTTACAGATGAGAAAACTCAAAGCTATCAATAGTCCTTTGAAAAATCTCTCTAAATCATTACTGATTAGAGAAATACAAATTAAAGCAGCTCTTAAGGTACTATCTCAAACCTATCAGATTGAACAACATGACCAGAAAGGACAATGTTCAATGTTGGAAGGAATGTGGGCAATTGGGGACCATAATACATTGTTGGTGGAACTGTGAACTCATTCATTCTATCTGGAGAGCAATCTGGAATTATGTTCAAAGGGTAATAAAAATGTGTATACTCAGGGGCAGCTATTTGGTGTAGTGGATAGACTATTGGCCTTGGAGTCACAGAACCCAAGTTCAATTCTGTCCTCAGACACTTAATAATTATCTATTTGCGTGACCTTGGGCAAGTCATTTAACTCCATTGCCTAGACAAAAAAAAACCCAAAAATTTGCATATTAAATTTTTTTTAATTTATTTTTATTAAAGATATTATTTGAGTTTCACAATTTTCCCTCCAATCTCACTTCCCTCCCCCCATCCCCCATGGAAAGCAATCTGTCAGTCTTTACTTTGTTTCCATGTTGTACACTGATCCAAATTAGGTGTGATGAGAGAAATCATATCCTTAAAGAAGAAACAAGAAGTCTAAGAGGTAACAAGATCAGACAATAAGATATCTGTTTTTTTCCAAATTAAAGGGAATAGACTTTGCACTTTGTTTGAACTCCACAGCTCCTTATCTGGATACAGATGGCACTGTCCATTGCAGACAGCCCAAAATTATTCCCGATTGTTGCACTGATGGAATGAGTGAGTCCTTCAAGTTTGAACATCACTCCTATGTTGCTGTTAGGGTGTACAGTGTTTTTCTGGTTCTGCTCATCTCACTCAACATCAGTTCATGCAAATCCTTCCAGGCTTCCCTGAAATCCCATCCCTCCTGGTTTCTTATAGAACAATAGTGTTCCATGACATACATATACCACATTTTGCTAAGCCATTCCCCAGTTGAAGGACATTTACTTGATTTCCAATTCTTTGCCACCACAAACAGGGCTGCTATAAATATTTTTGTACAAGTGATGTTTTTACCCTTTTTCATCATCTCTTCAGGGTATAGACCCAGTAGTGGTATTGCTGGGTCAAAGAGTATGCACAAAAAATGTGCATATTATATTGAGAAAACCAAAATTAGGTAGAGTCTTCAAAAGCTCAACATTCAAAAAAAAGAAACAAAAGAAAGCTATACAAGTTTGAATAACTCAAGAGAATCATGAAAAGAGGAAAAATAAATTTTTAAGAATTGATGAGGAAACACAGAAAACAAGCTATAAGTTTATGTATTTAAAAAAAGAAGGAAGGAAAAATGGAGAACAGAGAACTTCTAAATGTTTTCTATGTGTAAGGTTTGGTTGGAAAGAATAAGGCTTTCATTACTTTTACCTAAATCAGACCACTTAAGGATTGTTTTAGGTATTCAATTAAAGAATTAAAATTTGGAAAAAGAAAGAAAATGAAATGGAGTACTCTCCCAATACTACAAAGCAAGCATATCTCTGGGAGGACTTCATATATGAAATAGCCACAAATAGCTACCTAAGGTGAATTATTTTAAAGGAAATAAAAATGACAAACCAACTTATTTGAGTCAAGATTGAGAAAAAGTGGAAAAGCAGAAGACTGAGCATCAAGAATGTTAGCAACAGACATCTATTAATAATGAAGAAATAATTTTATAATTGTATTTGAGAAAAGAAAAATAAAACAAACTATATATATATATATATATATATATATATATATATATATATATATATATCCTTGGATGTATATAAAACCATGAATGTGAATGAATTGAAGTCACCCATAAAATGGAAGAAGCTGATAGAATGGACTAGAAAGAAAGAAAAACATTGTTTGTAAAAAAGATATTTAAACATACAGATTTATAAAAAAAAAATTAAAGCCAGAGGTCAGATTTTATTTTTCTTCCACAAAATACTAACAAGTACTAGGGTTGCAAACAAAACCTCATAAAAGAAACAGGAAAAATTAATATAGTGAATTGAGTCAAGCAAAGAAATTGCCTTATGTTTACAGGCATCATTAATATAAAACAAAAATAATAGTCAATTTATTTATACTGAGTGTTATAGCCTTTAAATTTTTAAAAAAGTGAATGTCATAGCATTTTAGGAAGACCTGAAAACTACATCAATATTTATTAATGACTTGAATGTCCTTCCCAGAATCATGTATATGAATGAGATGAAGTCTCCCATGAAATTGAGGAGGGTGGCAGACAGATCTAAAAGAATGATAAAAAGAAGTTAAAGGTAACTACAGAATATTATAAAATCAGATAAGCCAGAGTAAATGTAAAGCCTAAAGACTATATTTATTTTAAGCATTGCTTTACGTCTTTCCATGAATGATCATATGTTAAGATAGAAACTAATTCACGGGGCGGCTAGGTGGCATAGTGGATAAAGCACCAGCCTTGGAGTCAGGAGTACCTGGGTTCAAATCCAGTCTCAGACACTTAATAATTACCTAGCTGTGTGGCCTTGGGCAAGCCACTTAACCCCATTTGCCTTGCAAAAAAACAATCAAAAAAAAAAGAAACTAATTCAGATGGTCAAAATATTTCAGAATACAAAATATCTTTCTTATAAGTCATAATGTAATGGAAATTGTAATCTGTAATAGGACTATTATCAATTTAAGAAAATTTATTATTATTACTATCTAACAATGGAATGGGATGACTCATAAGATCACATAATCAAAAGACTTTTGAGTTCTAATGAGTTTCAGAGACCATCTAGTTAGGTCTAGTTAGGTCATCTAGTATGTAGATCAGGAAATTTAAGCTTTGAGAATTGCTATAATTTAAAAATGCCTAAAACCAGAGAAGTAATAAGTAAAGAGTGAAGATACTGGACACAGATCTGTTTTTAATTTCAATGTACTTTCTACCATATACCTAGTAATGTCCTATCACTGGAGGTTTGGATGTTGTAGAGATGATTCTGCCTTTAGGTTCTATTTTCAGAATCATCTCAGCTCTCAGTTACTGTGACTAAGGATTGGAGCTAAAGTGGATAGAGTGCTGAACTCCCAGTCACAAAGACCTTAGTTCAAATCTGACTTTAGAAACTTACTAGCTGTGTTACACAACAAGTCATTTATCTCTCTTAATCGAGATTTCCTTATGAATAAAATAAAATAAAATAACAATAGCACCTAGTTCACAGGGTTGTTGAGACAATGATAGACATTTGCCAAGTATTGCTATTATTGCTGTTGTTATTTTTATTATTACAATATTAACTGAGCTTTAAAACTAGGAGTAAATATAGTAGAAGTTTAGTAAAAAAGTACTGGTCTAAGAATCCGAAAATGTGACATTTCCAATGTTGCAATTTGCTTGCCCCCTCCAAATAGCTTTGTTTATTTTATTTATTTCATCAAATATAAAAAAATCAACATTCACTTTTTGAAAATTTTGACTTCTAAATTTTTTTCTCCCTGCCTTTCCTACCCCATGCTGGACAAGGAACTAGATATAGAATATACATGCAAAGTAAGACAAAGGGTATTTTCATTTGCATGAAAAGAACATTTTCATGTTGCAAATGAAAACTGAAATGAAAAAACAAAGACAAATTAAAAAATGAAAGATGTCAGTGTGAAGCTAGCATGCTCCTGGAATTTGTTCCTACAAAAGATAGATGAAGCCTCTACTCTGACATTCACACTACAGATCCCACCAAGAAAAAGAGAAGATTCAAAGAAGTTTTCATCTGTAGACATCATGGAGGATCTTCGTGAAAGTCTTTCTCTTTGCCGGGGGGGGGGGGGGGGGGTGGGGGAGGGAAGTAAAGTACAAGAGGTGGGAGAGAGGAAAAACCAGCAGGAGACTTTTAGCCACAGTGCAATCCAGGTCCTGAAAGTTTAATAGCAGTAGAAGCCTTTGCAACTAGATAGAAAGACATTATGAAGGATCCCAAGCCCTAAGTCTGAATCCTGAGAACACTGGGGTTAATGACAGGAGTGAGTCAGGAACAAACAACTGTTACATCAGACAAAAAGGAAGAAACAAACCTCTGCAAAAGCAAAGCCTGGATTGTATAGGCAACATCTTGGCCAATGACAAGCCAAGGATCAGACCACAACCCCCCCCCCCCAAAGAAAGCTTGGATCTATACTCTCTATACCCCAGGAGCAGAGTTAAAACAACAAAGATGAGCAAAAATCTAAAAGAGTGCTCACTATAGAAACTACTTTACAGACAAAGATGATAACAATCCCATGTCTGAAGAAGAAAGCTACAAAAATTACTCACAAAGGAAGTATCAAAATAGTCGATAAATTGGACTCAAATGTAAAAGCTCATTGAAGATCGTAAAAAAAAGAATTTAAAAAACAAAGAAGAGAGAAAGAAGAAAAATGGAAAAAAGAAATGAATCATGCAGGAAAATTTGAAAATTTGACCAAAGAAATCAACTCCAGACTTCTGGCCAAGATGGCAGAGAGAAGACAGGCACAGTTCTAAAGTCTCCTAAACTCTTCCCCATCTATCACATGAAACAAACCTCTTAAAAGAAATCCTACCCACAAAACCCAGAAAGAAAAACCAGAAGAAAGAACATCTACCTCAGGATTTGTCTCCAGCAGCAGCTTTGGCCAAATTTAGGCGGGTGAGTCTGAGCTCAGAGGGAGGATCAGCCCTGGATCAGCCAGATTAACAGCTGAAATTGGAACCAGGAGTCTGAGGGCCCGAGAGCTGGATTGGCTGGATCGGCTGTGGGGATTGGACGACAGGGGCTTGGGTCCGAGGGTGAGCAGAGGTGCTGGTATTGGTGCTGTCCCCCTGGAGCTTGGGGACAAAGCTGGGGGGGGAGAGTTCTGGTGCAGGAGAGCTGCATACACCATCCTGGGCTCCTACAACTCAGACCTCCTCCCAAACAAACAAATGCCAACTACTTCTGCCTCAGGCCCAGGTGTGTAAGCAGAAGAAACAGCCCAGCTAAGGAATGACTGCAGGCCTAAGTAAAGCCCACCATTGATTGAAGGCAAAAGAATTCAAGAACTCCAACCCCTCCCTTCAAGCAAAGGGAGAAGGCCTCAGCCAAGGTCACAGACACTCCAGAGAAATCAACCAACACCTCCTACTGGCCAGCCAAAGAAACTGTAAAGCCTTTGGCGATCCCAAGCCCCGGTGAACCAGCCTCCCCCCACCAACTCAAGGTCTTAGAAAAATGAAGAAGGGTCAGTGGAAAGGTGGATCCATAGAAAAATTCCTGGAAGGGAAAGACCCTAACTCAGAGAGACCTGGAACCTCTGAGGAGAATACAATTTGGTCTCCAGCACAGAAAGACTTCCTTGAAAAAGTGAGGAAGAAGCTTAAAAATTTGGGAGAGACAATTAATACCTTGCAACAAGAAAACAAAACCTTAGAAAGTACAATTGAACAAATAAAAAAGGAGAATAAATCTCTCAGATCATCAATTGGACCAATACAAAAGGAGAATAATTCTCTCAGATCCTCAAATAAGCAAATGCAAAAACAAATCAATTCTCTCAAAACCTCAATTGGTCAAATGGAAAGCTCTTTCAAAAGTAGAATTGACCAATTGGAAAAGGAGTTGCAAAAGGTTAATGAAGAAAACTCCTCCCCCCAAAAAAAAGAATGGAGTCTACAGAAACTAATGACTCCATGAGAAAGCAAGATTCAGTTAAACAAAATCAAAAAATAGAAAAAAATAGAAGCAAATGTAAAATACCTCAGCAACAAAACCACTGACCTCGAGAATAGATCGAGGAGGGGAAACCTGAAAATTATAGGACTTCCTGAAAACATTGACGAGAAAAAAGCATGGACTTAATATTACAGGATCTAGTGATGGAAAACTTCCCTGATATCTTGGAATTAGAGGACAAAGTAGTTATTGAAAGAGTACATCGATCCCCACGAGAAAAAGATCCTAAAATGAAAACACCAAGGAATGTTGTGGCCAAACTACAGAACTATCAGATAAAAGAAAAATCCTGTAAGCAGCCAGAAAGAAACAATTTAAATATCAAGGAGGCACAGTAAGGATCATGCAGGATCTGGCTGCATCAACATTAAGGGATCAAAGAGCCTGGAATGAGATATTTTGAAGAGCAAGGGAGATTGGAATGAAGCCAAGAATCTACTTTCCCCCAAAGCTGAGCCCTCTCTTCCAGGAAAAAAGATGGACATTTAACGAAATGGAAGAATTCCAAAAATTTCTGATGAAAAGACCAGAGCTAAACAGAAAATTTGGACATCAAACAGGAGGTTCAAGAGACACATGAAAATGTAAAAAAAATGCAATCCAGTAAGTTGAAATTGGCTATATCCCAGCATGGGGGAAAAAAAGATTCTCATAAATGTTGAGAATTGTAACTCTAACAGAGAGACTACACCTAGCCAGAAAGGATGGACATTCATAACCTATCCATGAGACTACTATCTAATGGGATGTAACTGGCTTTAACCCCACTTGGGAGAAAGACTCTAATAACTCTCAGGAATTTTGACTCTGTTCGATAGAATATACTGAACTAGAAGGGACAGACACTCAGAATTTTCTATGACTTAGACTAATCTTAAAAAACACTACCTCCTTAAAAAGGGGGGGGGGGCAGGAAAGAGACTGGAGGATGGAAGGGACTGAATGGGGTAAATCTCATTACACTAAGAGGTACAAAATCCTATGGTAATAGAGGGGAAGAAGGGAGCAGATGAGAAACACCTGTATCTTCTTCTTATCAGACTTGGCATAAAGTCAAACTACCCATACTCAGTTAACTTATAAAAGATCTAACCTTTGAAGTATTAAAAGGGGGAAAGGGGAGAGGGGGATGGAGAAAGGGAAGGGGAGTGGGGGAAAAGGGGGAAATAACAAAAGGAAGGGAAGGGAAAAGGGGAAAGGGAAAGGGGAAAGAAAGGGGAGGGTGTAATATATGAGGGCAAACACACTGAAGGGGGTAGTATTCAGAAACAAAATACTGGGTAATATGGATAAGGGGGAAGGGGAAAAATACAAAGAGAGGGAAGATAGCATGGAGGGCAATAAAGAATTAGTAATCATAACCTTGAATGTGAATGGGATGAACTCCCTCTCTCTTAAAACATAAGCAAATAGAAGAATGGATTAAAAACCAGAATCCTACAATATGCTGCTTACAGGAAACTCATTTGAAGTAGAGAGATACATATAGAGTAAAGGTAAAATGTTAGAGCAAAATATATTTTGCTTCAGCTGAAGTAAAAAAAAAGCAGGGGTAGCAATTCTTATCTCACACAAAGCAGTAGCAAAAATAGATAGCTTTAAAAGAGATAAGGAGGGAAACTTTATCCTCCTAAAAGATACCATAGAAAATAAAGTCATTTCAATATTGAATATATATGCACCCAGTGATACAGCACCCAAAGTCTTAGAGGAGAAGCTGAAAGAACTACAGGAAGGCATAGACAGCAAAACTATACTAGTGGGAGACCTCAAACTCCCTCTATCAGATCTAGATAAATCGAATCATAAAATAAACAAGAAAGAAGTTACGGAGGTAAATAGATTGTTAGAAAAATTAGATATGGTAGACTTATGGAGGAAACTGAATGGGGATAGGAAGGAATATACTTTTTTCTCTGCAGTACATGGAACTTATACAAAAATTGACCATATACTAGGACATAAAAACCTAATGATCAACTGCAGAATGGCAGAAATAGTGAATGCATCTTTCTCAGATCACAATGCAATAAAAGTCATAGGCAATACTGGGCCAAGGAGATATAGACCCAGAACAAATTGCAAACTGAATAACCTCATTTTAAAAAATGAGTGGACCAAAAAAAAAATTATAGAAAGAATTAAACATTTTATCTAGATAATGATAATAATGAAACAACATACCACAACCTATGGGATTCATTCAAAGAGACTCTCAAGGGATATATTATAGCTCTAAATGCTTACATGAATACATTGGAGAAAGGGAAAATCAATGAACTAAACATGCAACTAAAAAATGAGAGAAAGAACAAATCAAAAATCCCCAATTAAATACCAAATTAGAAATTCTAAAAATTAAAGGAGAAATTAATAAAAGCAAAAGCAAAAAACTATTGAATTAATAAATAAAACCAAAAGTTGGTATTATGAAAAAAAACAATAAAATTGATAAACCTCTGGTCAATTTGATTAAAAAAAAGAAAGAAAACCAAATTGCTAGTATCAGAAATGAAAAAGGTGAACTTACCACCAATGAGGAAGAAATTAAAGTAATAAATTGAAATCATTTTGCCCAACTCTATGCCAATAAATTTGATAATCTAAATGAAATGGATGAATATTTACAAAAATATAAGTTGTTCAGGTTAAATGAAGAAGAGATTAAATACCTAAACAACCTATCTCAGAAAAGGAATTCAACAAGCTATTATTGAACTCCCTAAAAAAAATCTCCAGGGCCTGATGGATTTACAACTGAATTCTACCAAAAATTTAAGGAACAATTGGTTCCAATCCTATATAAACTCTTTGGAAAAATATGGAAAGGTGGAACTCTGCCTAACTCTTTCTATGAAACCATTATGGCACTTTTACCTAAACCAGGAAGAGTTAAAACAGAGAAAGAAAATTATAGAACTATTTCCCTGATGAATATAGATGCAAAAATCCTAAATAAAATCTTAGCAAAATGATTACAACAAGTGATCACTAGGATAATACATTATTATCAAGTAGGATTTATTTGAGGAATGCAGGGCATAGACATAAAAATCATTACTATAAGCAAATTAGAAGATCACGGACTAGTCTACTTGTCAGATCTATGGAAAGGGGAGCAGTTTATGAGTAAGGAAGAGTTGGAGAACATCACCAAAAACCAATTATGTGATTTTGATTACATTAAATTAAAAAGCTTTTGCACAGATAAAACCAATGTAACCAAGATCAAAAGAAATGTAGTAAATTGGGAAATAATCTTTCAACTAATGATTCTGACAAAGGACTCATTTCTAAAATATACAGAGAACTGAGTCATATTTTTAAAACAAAAAGCCATTCCCCAATTGACAAATAGTGAAAGGATATGCAAAGGCAATTTACAGATGAGGAGATCAAACAATCCATAGCCATATGAAAAAAATGTTCTAAATAATTAATTATTAGACAAATGCAAATTAATGCTTCTCTGAGATACCACCTCATACCTCTCAGATTGGCCAATATGACCAGGAAGGATAATGATCCTTGTTGGAAGGGTTGTGGGAAATCTGGGACACTATTACACTGTTGGTGGAGCTGTGAACTCATCCAACCCTTCTGGAGAGCTATTTGGAACTATGCCCAAAGGGCAACAAAAATGTGCATACCCTTTGACCCAGCAATACCACTACTGGGTCTATGCCCTGAAGAGATGATGAAAAAAGGGTAAAAACATTACTTGTACAAAAATATTTATAGCAGCCCTGTTTGTGGTGGCAAAGAATTGGAAATCAAGTAAATATCCTTCAACTGGGGAATGGCTTAGCAAACTGTGTTATATGTATGTCATGGAACACTATTGTTCTATTAGATACTAGAAGGGATGGGATTTCAGGGAAGCCTGGAAGGTTTTGCATGAACTGATGCTGAGTGAGATGAGCAGAACCAGAAAAACACTGTACACCCTAACAGCAACATGGGAGTGATGTTTAACCTTGAAGGACTTGCTCATTCCATCAGTGAAATAATTGGGAACATTTCTGGGCTGTCTGCAAAAGAGAGTGCCATCTGTATACAGATAAGAAGCTGTGGAGTTTGAACAAAGTGTAAGGACTATTCCCTTTAATTTGGAAAAAACAGATATCTTATTGTCTGATCTTATTACCTCTTAGCCTTCTCTTCTTTTCTTTAAGGATATGATTTCCCTCTCATCCCACCCAATTTGGATCAAGGTACAACATGGAAACAAAGTAAAGACTGACAGAGTGCTTTCCTTGGGGGTGTGGGGAGAGGGAAGCAAGATTGGGGGGGGAAATTTTTAAAACTCAAATAATATCTTTAATAAAAATAAATTTAAAAAAAGGAATCAAATCCATTAAAAGTAAAAATTACCAACTGGAAAAGGAAACACAAAAGCTAATTGAAGAAAATAAAACCCTAAAAATTAGAATTGAATAAATAGAAACCAATGAATCTATAAGACTACAAGAATCTATCAAATAAAATTAAAAGGCTGAAAAAATTGAAGAAAATGAAAAATACCTTTTAGGGAAAATGAATGACCTGCAAAATAGATCCAGGAGAGATAATCTATGAATCATCAGACTACTAACAAGCCCAGATCAAAAAAAACAAAGAACCTGGAAAACTTCATGTAGAAATTTATAAAGGAAACCAGACCAAATGTACTAGAACAAGAAACAATAAAACCATTGAAAGAATCCACAGAACCCCTCCAAAAAGAGACCCCAGGATAAAAACTCCTAGGGCTATTTTAGTCAAATTCCAGAACTCACAAATTAAAGAGAGAAGGGATATTCAACAAAATAGAAGATTTCCAGAATTTCCTGACACAGAATTGAACAGAGCATTCAATCGCCAAATACATGATTCAAGAGTACCTTAAAGGGGCAGCTACGTGCTGCAGTGGATAGAACACTGACCCTGAAGTCAGCAGTACCTGAGTTCAAATCTGGCCTCAGACACTTATTAATAATTACCTAGCTGTGTGGCCTTGGGCAAGCCACTTAACCCCATTGCCTTGCAAAAACTAAAAAAAAAAAAATTACCTTAAAAAAGTAAATGAAAATGTGAAGGAAAAAATAAAACAAAGCAAAACATATGTTGTTCAAGACCATTGAATTTTATAAGACCCTAAAAGGGAGATATAATACTTCTAATTCATTAAAACTTTACTTCTCTTAGGATATTTAAAGTATAGAATATAATTGAAGGGAATAGACTTAAAAGATATGGGTATAATTGGTATAATTGTGTCTTATTTCTCCATTGAAGAGGTCCAAGATGATAGCATCGTGTTTGCGACAAAAATATCTAAAGAAAAACAGGGATATTAATTTAAACTTAAGTGTCTCATTATCCTTTGACACACTTAAATTCTATTGTGCTTAACACCTTGTCTAAGGAGGGCATGATAAACTAGGAAGTCCTGAGTCAGTGTCTCTGCAACTTAAAAGCATTCCTAAAATTATCAGATGAAACCTCCATAGCTTCCCAATAAGAGTTCTTTAAGATTCCAGCAGTTAATTAGATCAGGGTTTAACTTAATCCTGTTTCACTTAACCAGGGATCAAGTACCCAGGGTGGGTAGGTGGGGGAGAAGGGGGAGAGAAAATAAGCCAAGCTTCATTTAAATTTGAGGTTAAGTACACTGAGTGGGGGGGAGGTTAAATAGAAGAGAGAATAGACCTGGGGGGAGGGGAACAAATAGTTAAAAAAAATAATAAAGCTTTGGATGATACTTTGGCTCATGAGGAGGATTGTGTGTACTTGAAAGATACTTGAAAAGAGGCTAAGGTAAACAAATGATTATAATTATAATTTGATGTAACTTGAGACAATGCTGCTTATCAAGCAATCAAGAAAATAACAATATGAACTTTTCAAATAATCAAATAATCAAACTAGGATTGATGATACCTGATTAATAGTACAAGAGCAATAAATAATACCAAGGGAAGAGGACCAAAGATTAAAATTTGAGAGGGAAAGAAGGGAGAATGTGAATGCTGAGTAAATTCTATTCAATAGATTTAGCCCAGAAAGGGAATAATATATATTCCCACTTGGGTTTAAAATTCTACCCTAATCTACAGGGAAGGAGGGAACTGAGAAAGGGAAAGGTAATGGAAGAATGGACTGATAAAAGAGAAGCTGAAGGTATAAGTGAAATTAAACTTAAAACTAATTATTTAAAAGAAAAGTCAAAGAGAAAAGGTAGCAAAATTTTGGTGAGGAGGAATAAGAGAAAAGGAAAGAGAAAATATTCATGGAGAAAGATAGTATTGAGAGAAATACAGAATTAGTCATCTTAACTGTAAATGTGAATGGAATTAACTGTCCCCTAAAATGGAAGCAGATAACAAAATGGATTAAAAACAAGAATCCTACAATATGTTGTTTACAAGAAACCTATTTGAAGCATAGAGATACACACAGGATAAAGGTAAAAAGTTAGAACAAAATATATTATGCCTCAGCTGAAATAAAAAAAAGCAGGGGTAGTGATCTTAATCTCAGATAGAGTAAAAGCAAAAACCAATCTCATTAAAAGAGATAAGGAAGGAAATACATCTTCTTAAAAGGCACCATTGGTAAGGAAGCTATATCACTACAAAACAGGTATGCACTTAGTGGAATAGCATCCAACTCCATAATTAAAAACATCAATAGTAAAACCAACAGAAATAATATGATTATCTCAACAGATGTTGAAAAAGCCTTTGACAAAATACAGCATCCATTCATATTAAAAACACTAAAAAGTTTAGGAATAAATGGAATTTTCCTTAAAATGATAAGTAGTTAAAAATAAAAAAATAAAATGATAAGTAGTATTTATCTAAAACTATCAACAAACATTATATGTAATGGGAATAAACTCAGAGCATTTCCAATAAATCATGGGTGAAACAGGGATGTCCATTATCATATTACTATTCAATATGGTATTAGAGGTGCTAGTTGTAGCAATAAGAGAAGAAAAAGAAATTGAAGGAATCAGAATTGACAGTGAGGAAGCAAAGCTTTCACTCTTTGCAGATGATTTGATAATATACTTAGAGAACCGGAGAAAATCTTCTAAGAAACTCTTTGAAATGATTAACAAATTGAGCAAAGTAGCAGGATATTAAATAAATGCACATAAATCATCAACATTTTTATAAATGAACAACAAAACTCAAGAGCAAAAGTTTTTGCTCTAATAAAATCAATGCTGCCAAAATTAGAAGAAAAGCAAAAAGCTGGGGAAAAATCTTCATAGCTAGGAGTTCTGATAAAGGTTTCTTTTCTAAAATATATAAAGAATTACATCAAATTTATAAGGCTATGAGTCATTCCCCAATTGGTAAATTATCAAAGAATATGAATAGACAGTTTTCAAATGAAGAAATTAAAGCTCTATATAATCATAGAGAAAAATGCCCCAAATCATTATTTATTAGAGAAATGTAAATTAAAACAAAAATGAGGTATCATCTCACACCTATCAGATTGGCCAAGATGAGAAAAAGGGGAAAAGGTTCAATACTGGAGAGGTTGTGGGAGGATAGGGACATTGATGCATTGCTTGTGGAGTTGTAAATGGAACCAACCTTTCTTTAGAGTAGTATGGAACTATGCACAAAGAGGAATAAAAATATTCATTCCCTTTGACCCAGCAATTCCATTTCTTGGTCTATATCTAGAAGAAATCATAGAACAATGGGAACTGTCCACATGTAATAAAATATTCATAAGAGCTCTTTTTTGTAGTGGCAAAGAATTGGAAATTTAGGGGATGCCCATCAGTTGGGGAATGGCTAAACAAGTTATGGTACATAAATACTATGGTATATCATCATTCAATAAGAAACCATAAATGGACTCTAGAAAAGCATGGAATGCCTTATAGTATTTGATGCTGAATGAAGGGAGCAGAACCAAAAAAACAAGGTCCACATTAACAACATCATTGTGAGATGATCAACCTTGTTGGAAGCAGCTACTCTCAGCAGTTCAGAGCTAGGACAACTGTATTAGACCAACAACAGAAAATGTTATTCCAATCCAGAGGAAGAAAAACAAAACAAGGCCAAAAAAAACCCTTCAGAATCTGATGAACATTTTATGAAAAGTATTTCTTATATATCCTTTCCCCTTAATCCCAATATCTAATACCGAAAATGAATAATCTGTAAAGATGTTTAACTAAAACATGTTTGTGCAATGCTAACATAACTGTTCACTGCTGAGGGGACTGGGATGAGAAGGGAGGAGGGGAGGAAATCTTTTATCTTTTTTTAAGAAAGATTTCATTTATTTTGAGTTTTACTATTTTCCCCCTAATTTTGCATCCCTCCCCCCCCCCCCCCGGCAGAAGGCAGTCTACATTGTTTCCAGGTATGCATTGTTCTAAGTTGAATGTGATGATAGAGAAATCATATCCTTAAGGAAGAAACTTAAAGTAGAATATATTAAAATTACATGATAAGACAGCAGGGTTTTTTTTTTAGTTAAAGATAATAGTCTTTGATCTTTGTTTAAACTTCACAGTTCTTTCTCTGGATACAGATGATATTTTCCATCACAGATATCCCAAAATGGTCCCTGACTGATGCACTGATGGAATGAGCCACTCCATTAAGGTTGATCATCACCCCCCATGTTGCTGTTAGGCTGTACAATGTTCTTCTTGTTCTGCTCATCTCACTCAGCATTAGTTCATGCAGGTACTTTCAGGTTTCCCTGAATTCCCATCCCTATGGGTATCTAATAGAACAATAGTTTTCCATTATAAATATATATATATATATATATATATATATATATATATATATATATATATATATATATCACAGTTTGTTTTTCCATTCCCCAATTGAAGGATATTCACACAATTTCCAATTCTTTGCCACGACAAACAGGGCTGCTATGAATATTTTTGTACAAGGCATGTTTTTATGTTATTCATAATCTCTTCAGGGTATAGACCCAGTAGTGGTATTGCTGGATCAAAGGGTTTGCACATTTTTGTTGCCCTTTGGGCATAACTCCAAATTGTTCTCCAGAAAGTTTAGATGAGATTACAGCTCAACCAACAATGTATTGGTGTCCCAAATTTTTCAGATCCCTTCCAACCTTGATTGTTGTCCTCTGTGGTCATATTGGCCAGTCTGAGAGGTGTAAGGTGGTCCCTCGGAGATGTTTTCATTTGCATTTCTCTAATAATTAGTGATTTGGAACAATTTTTCATATGACTATGGATCACTTACATTCCTTCATCTGTAAATTGCATTTGCATATCCGTTGACTATTTGTCATTTGGGGAATGTTTTGTCTTCTTTTTTAAAAATGTAACTCAGGAGGGGCAGAGACAAGATGGCAGCATTAAGGCAGCATTTCCCAGGAAATCCTTCCCCCAAAAACTTCAACAACCAAAAAATTATGACTCTAGCCAAAATTTAGATGGGCAGGACCCACAGAAAGACTGAGTGATACATTTTCACAGTCCAAGATAACTTAGAAATTCTGTGGGAAAGGTATGTCTCACCAGGACCAGGGGGCTTGTAAAAAAGCCACAACCACAGCACAACACAGAGATCACCAGCAATAGCTTGAAGGGGTAGGGAGAGAACTCTGCTACACCATAATGAGTGTGGAGTGAGGATCACAGCTCACAGAATCTGCAGCAAGAATCTGGAGAAAGCAGCTTGCACCCTGAGAGATTGTGAGGGAGTCAGGGAAGACTGCAGAAATTTCTCTGTTCTCCCTTAATTTAGGATTCTGCTGTTTGCCTACACTCAGAACCAGTTTCCAGTTTGGGCTTCCATAGTAAGTAGACAAGCAAGATCCTTCTGTACAGCTCCAGGGCAGAGGGAAGTGAGGTGGTCATCTACATATCAAAGCACAGGCAAGAGATCATAGGACCTGGGAGGAATAAAGCTCCCAGTGGGGTGTCCCACCCCCCAAAAAAAAACCCAAAGCCTTGAAAGTGCTGTCTTGGGCTGAGGAAATGAGGAAACAACAGAAAGAGAAGAACCTGACCATAGAGAATTATTTAGTCCCATGGAAGATAAAAACACATACTCAGATGATGACAAAATTGAAGCTTTGATATCCAAAACCTCCAAGAGAAATAGAAAATGGACTCAGACTATGGATGAGCTCAAAAAAGACTTTGAAAAGCAATTAAGGGAGATGGAGGGAAAATTGGGAGGAGAAATGAGAGTGATGCAGAAAAATCATGAAAACCAAATCAAAAGTTTGGTGAAAGATATAAAAAATACTGAAGAAAATATGTTAAAAACCAGTTTAGGTCTAATGGAAAAAGCAAAACAAAAAGTGAATGAAGAGAAGAATGACTTAAAAAGCAGAATTGGCCAGCAGTCAAAGGAGATATAAAAGCTCTGAGGAAAATAACTCCTTCAAATGCAGGATGGAAGTAAAGGAAGCTGATGACTTTGCAAGAAATCAGGAAAAAATAAAAGTCTTCCAAAAAAGCCAAAAATTAGAAGAAAATCTGAAATATCTCATTGGAAAAACAACCGACATTGAAAACAGATCCAGAAGAAATACTTTAAAAATTATTGGGCTATCTGAAAGTCATGACCAGGAGAAGAACCTAGACTTCATTTTTCAAGAAATAATACAGCAAAATTGCCCTGAGATCCTAGAAGCTGAGGGTAAAATAGAAATCAAGGGAATTCACTGGTCACCTCCTGAAAGAGACCCCAAAAGAAAAACTTCCAGGAATATTATAACCAAATTCCAAAACTCCCAAATCAAAGAGAAAATTCCAAAAGCTTCCAGAAATAAACAATTCAATTACTGAGGCTCCATAGTCAGGATTATACAGGATCTGGTAGCATCTACATTAAGGACTCATAGGGATTGGAATATGATATTCCAGAAGGTAATGATCTTGGTTTACAACTGAGAATCAGCTACTCAGCAAAACTGAACATCCTCTTTCAGGGAAAAGATATACTTTCAATGAAACAGGGGACTTTCAAACTTTCCTATTGAAACAACCACAGCTGAACAGTAAGTTTGAACTCCAAGTACAACACTCTGGTGAACCACAGAGGGGGTGGAAGAGAAGGACTAACTATGAAGAACTTAATGATATTGAACTGTTTGTACTCTTGCATGGGAAGATGTTGATAACTCATGTGAACTTCCTCATTTATAAGAGTTGTTATAAAGAGCATATGTGGACAGGGCATAGGAAGAAGCAGTATATAATGGTATACTATAGTAAAAAAGATGGAGTCAATGGGCGATAAAGGAAAGTACTGGGAAGGGAAAGGAGATGAAGAAGAAGCTATGGAGTGGAAAGGGGGAAGGCAAGAGGGAATGAGTGAGCCTTCATTCTCATCAGAAATAGCTCAGAGAGGAAATAACATACACACTTAATAGAATGAGGAAATCTCTTACTCTAGAGAGAAAAATGAGAAGAAAGAGATGGGATAAGGAGGAATGAGGGGAAGGAAGGGGGAATAGGTGATAGAAGAGAGGGATGATCGAGGGAAAGGGTACTCAGATACAACACACTTTTGGACAGGGCCAGGATGAAAGCAGAGAGAGAGAGAGAATAGAATAAATGAGAGTGAGGAGGAATAGAGTGGAGGTACAGCTAGTAATAACAACTTTCAGATCTATGGAAAAGGAAAGCATTTTATGAGAAGCAACATCTGTGGTGGACTTATGATAAAGAAAGCAACTCACCCCAGACACAGAGCCATTGGAATCTGAACACAGACTGAAGTATATTTCTCTCTCTCTCTCTCTCTCTCTCTCTCTCTCTCTCTCTCTCTCTCTCTCTCTCTTTCTATTATTGAGGCTTCTAATCTTCTTTGTGGGGGAGGAGGGTTTATGTTTACTATTATAACACATTGTCATTTTTATTATATTAGCTTAATCCATCCATGAGCAGTTGATATTTCCCAGTTATTTAAATCTGATTTTATTTGTGTGAGAAATGTTTTGTAATTGTTTTAAAAATTTTCTGAGTTTTCCTTGGCAGGTAGACTCCCAGGTATTTTATATTGCCTGAAGTTACTTTGAATGGGATTTCTCTTTCTAGCTCTTTCTGCTGCATCTTGCTAGTCATATATAGAAAGGCTGAGGATTTATGAGGGTTTATTTTCTATCCTGCAACTTTGCTAAAGTTCCTAATTATTTTGAGTAGTTTTTTAGATGATTTTTTTGGGATTCTCTAGGGATACCATCATGTTATCTGCAAAGAGTGAGAGTTGTGTCTCTTCCTTCCCTATTTTAATTATTTCTATTTCTTTTTCTTCTCTTATTGCTGAAGCTAACATTTCTAATACAATATTGAATAGTAGTGGTGATAATGGGCATCCTTGTTTCACCCCTGATCTTATTTGGAATGCCTCTGGCCTATCCCCATTGCATATAATGCTTGTTGAATGTTTCAGATAGATATTGCTTATTATTCTAAAGAAAAATTCATTTATTCCTTCACTTTCTAGTGTTTTGATTGATTGATTGATGGATTGATTGATTGATTTTTTAGGTTTTTGCAAGGCAATGGGGTTAAGTGGCTTGCCCCAAGGTCACACATCTAGGTAGTTATTAAGTGTCTGAGACTGGATTTGAACCCAGGTACTCCTGACTCCAGGCTCGGTGCTTTATCCACTGTGCCACCTAGCTGCCCCTACTCTGTAGTATTTATAGTAGGAATAGGTGCTGTATTTTGTCAAAGGCATTTTTCAACATCTATTGATATAATCATATGATTTCTGATAGCTTTGGTAATGATTTAATTAATTATACTGACAGGTTTTCTAATATTAAACAAACCCTGAACTCCTGGGATAAATCCTACTTGGTCATAATGTATTATCTTAATGATAACTTCCTGTAGCTGTTTTGCAAAGACTTTATTAAATATTTTTGCATCTATATTCATCAGACATATAGGTCTATAATTTTCTTTCTCTGTTTTAACTCTTCCTGGCTTAGATTTGAGCATCAAATTGGTGTCAGAAAGAGTTAGACAGAGTTTTGTCTTCACCTATTTTTCAAAAGAGGTTATATAGAATTGGAACCAGTTGTTTCTTAAATGTTTAATAGAATTCACTTGTGAATTCATCTGGCCCTGGAGATTTTTTCTTAGGGAGTTTAATAATGACTTGTTGAATTTCTTTTTCTGAGATAGTTTTATTTAGGTATTTAATTTCCTTTTCATTTAAACTGAGTAAATCATATTTTTGTAAATATTCATCCATTTCACTTAGATTATCAAATTTATTGCCATAGAGCTGAACAAAACAATTCCAAATTATAACTTTAATTTCCTCCTTATAGAGTTTGACAAAATAACCCTGAATTATTACTTTAATTTCTTCCTCATTGGTAGTGAGCCCACTTTTTTCTTTTATGATATTTGGTTTACTGATTTCTTTTTTTTAAATTAAATTTACCAGAAATTTATCAGTTTTATTTATTTTTTTCATAAAACCAATTCTTAGCTTTATTTATTAGTTCAATAGTTTTCTTACTTTTGATTTTATTAATTTCTCCTTTAATTTTGAGAATTTCTAAATTGGCATTTAATTTGGGTGGTTAGTTTGTTCTTTCTCTAATTCTTTTAGTTGCATATTTAGTTTATTGATTTCCTTTTTCTCCAATTTATTCATGTAAGCATTTAAAGATATAATATATCCCCTGACAGACACCTTGAGTGTATACCATAGAGTTTTAGTATATTGTTCTATCATTTTCATTATCTAGGATGAAATAATCTTTCTATAAGTTTTGTTTGATCTACTCATTCGTTAAAATGAAGTTATTTAGTTTCCAATTAGTTCTGGGTCTATATCTCCCTGGTCCAATATTGCATGTGATTTTTATTGCATTATGATCTGAGAAAGATTTATTCATGACTTCTGCATTTCTGCAATTGATTATTAGGATTTTATGTCCTAGTACATGGTCGATTTTTGTATAAGTTCCATATACTGCAGTAAAAAAAAAAAAGTTATATTCCTTTCTATCCCCCATCAAATTTACTCCATAGGTCTATCATGACCAGGTTTTCTAACAATCTATTTACTTCCTTAACTTCCTTCTTGTTTATTTTATTATTAGATTTATCTAAATTTGACAGTGGGAGGTTGAAGTCTCCCACTAGTAGAGTTTTGCTGTGTGTGTCTTCCTGTAACTCCTTCAGCTTCTCCTCTAAGAATTTGGAAGCTATATCATTGGGTACATATATATTTAGTATTGAAATTACTTTATTGTCTATGGTACCTTTTAAGAGTATATAGTTTTCCTTCTTTATATTTTTTAATGTTATCTATTTTTTAGCTGCTCTGTCTGTGATAATGATTTCTACCCCTGTTTTTTTTTTATTTCAGCTGAAACAAAATATATTTTGGTCCAACCTTTTACCTTTACTCTATATGTATCTCTCTACTTCAAATGAGTTTCTTCTAAGCAGCATATTGAAGGATCCTGGTTGTAACCCACTCTTCCCTTTGCTTGCATTTTAAGGGAGAATTCATCCCATTCACATTCAAAGTTATAATCACTTACACTTTATTGCCTTCCATGTTATATTCCTTCTCTTAGTATTTTCCCCTTTTTTCACTTTATCCATATTCCCTAGTATTTTGTTTCTGATTACCACCACCTTCAATGTGTTTTCCCTCCTATATCCAACCCTTCCTCCCCTTTTTCCACTTTTCCTTTGTCCTTTCTTCCTTCCCTTCCTTCTGTTGGTTCCCTTTTTCCTACCCCTCCACTTCCCCCCTTTTAATACTTGAAAGGTAAGATAAGTTTCTTAACCAAGTGTGTCTAAGTAAGCTTTAAGCCAAATCTTATGAGAGTAAGATTCAAGTAGTTCTCAGCTCCTCCCCTGTTCCCCACTATTGCAATAGGTCCTTTGTACTTCTTTTGTAATATGATTCACTCTATTCAATCTCCTCCATCCTCCCAAATCTTTAATGTCCCCCCTTTTAAAGGAGATATTGTATTTAAATCATTCTATCTGAGTCACATAAAAGTCATGGATGTCCATCATTTCTGGTTAAGTATAGTCTCTCAAATAGAATTACAATTATTGAAATTTATTAGAGTCTTTCTCACATGTAAGGATAAAACCAGTTTTATCTTATTGGATGGCAGTTTCATGAATATATCATAAGTGTCTATCCCTTGTGGCTAAATATATTCTCTCTAATAGAGTTACACTTCTCAAGAGTTATTAAAGTCTTTCTCTCAGGTAGGCATATAGCCAGTTTCATCTTATTGGATAGCAGTTTTTTCTTTTTTACCACCCCCCATTTTTTAACCTCTTCTGGTGTATCTTGCATCTCCTATTTGAAGTCCAAATTATCTATTAAGCTCTGGTCTTTTCATCAGGAAAAGTTGGAAATTTCCAATTTCATTACATGTCCCTCTTTTCCTCTGGAAGAGAAAACTCAGTTTGCCAGATAGTGAATCCTTGACTGCATGCCAAGCTCCCTTTGAATTCCAGGCACATCAATCCCTCAATGTTAATCCAGCCAGGTCTTGTGTAATCCTCACTGTGTCTCCTTGGTATATAAATTGTTGCTTTCTAGCTACTTGCAGAATTTTCTCCTTTATCTTATAGTTCTAGAATTTGTCCACAATATTCCATGGTGTTTTCATTTTGGGATCCCTTTCCAGAGGGGATCGATGTGTTCTTTCAATCACCATTTTGTCCTCTGGTTCCATGATGTCGGGGCAGTTTTCCATCACTAAATCCCATAATTTTAAGTTCAGGCTTTATTTCTCTTCAATATGTTTAGGAAGCACAATGATTCTTAGGTTGCCTCTACTCATTCTATTCTTGAGGTGAGTGGTTTTGCCGATGAGGTTTTTTACATTTTCTTCTGTTCTTTCAATTTTTTTTGGTTTTGTTTAACAGATTCTTGTTGTCTCATGAAGTCATTAGTTTACACAAACTCCATTCTATTTTTGTAAGATGAATTTTCTTCATTTACCTTTTGCAAATCCGTTTCTAATTGATCAATTCTATTTTTGAAAGTCTTTTCCATTAGATCAATTGAGGTTTTGAGAGAATTATTTTCTTTTTACATTTTTTCAATTGTACTTCCAAGGATTTGTTTTCTTGTTGCAAGGTGTTAACTTTCTCTCCCAAATTTTCCAATTGATTTTTAAACTCCTTCCTAATTTCTTCAAGGAAGTCTTTCTTGGCTGGAAATCAAATCATATTCTCATTGAAGGTTCTAGATCTCTCTGAGTTAGGGTCATTAACTTCCAGGTAATTTTCTATGGACCTCCCTTTTCTGCTAGCCTTTCTTCATTTTCCTGAGATCTTGTCTTGCGGGAGGGGCTAGTTCACAGAAGTTTGGTGATGAGATCCCTAGATCTCATCTCATTGAGTTTAAAAACTCCAAGTGGGCTGGCCAATAGGGGGTGCTGAGTGATTTCTCTGGAGTATCTGTGACCTTGATTTGAAGCCCTTATCCTTGGTCTGGAGGGGTTTGGGTGGTGCTTCTGGATATTTTATCTTTGAAAAATATGGGATATGCCCTGGGGCAAGTTAATTACTCTCCCTATTCAGCTGAGGAAGCTCTTCTGCCCATGCCTGAGCCTGGGGACATAGCATGCTGTTACTGCATTTGTTCTGGGAAGAGGCCTCCACTGAAGTGAAATTATAGAGTCTGAGGATCTCCAGACCAGATGAGCCCAATGATTCAATGTCTGCAACTCTCTGCACTGGAACTCACCCTCTGGCCCCACCAGAGCACCCCAGACCATCAGTCCCACACCCAAAGCCTCCATACCCCAGTTGGCTCTCAGACCACAGCTCCCAAAGTCAGCACCTCCATAACTGATCTTAGGTTAGTGCAAGTTTCACCCTACTGCCCCTGGGTTGACTCTCTGCTCTCTGTCCCCAGCTCACCCACAATCCCTGAAGACAAACCTTGAGGTAGGTGTTGTTCTCTTAGCTTCTTTTTCTGTGTTTTGCCAATCGAATTTCTGTTAAGAGGTTTGTATCATGTTATATATGAGGGAAGATCAGGAGACCTTCACACAGTGCCTGTCTTCTCTCTGCTATTTTGGCTGTAAATCTACTACTTGTAATTCTAAGGAAAACTCCATTAATTCTTATTATCTCTAGTGTTTTTTTTATGAGAATGAATGCTGTATTTAGTCAAAATGTTTTTCTGCATCTATTATGACAATTGTCTAATTTTTGTCGTTTTTCTTGTTGATATGGTCAATTATGTTAATAGGTTTCCTGATATTTTACCAGTCCAGTATTCCTGGTATATATATATCACCTGTTCATAGTCTATGATCTTTGTGATATGTTGCTATAATCTCCTTGCTGGCAATTTATTTTAAAATGTTTACATTGATATTCACTGGAGAATTTGGTCTATAGTTTTCTTGTTTTATATTTTTCTTCTGATTTGGGTAACAGCATCAAACTGTGCTGTAGAATTTATAGAATTATTTTTTGTCCATTTTCACAGATAATTTGTATGGTATTTAACAATTGTTTTTAAATTTTTGGTAGAATTCCCTTGTGAATCCCTCTATTCCTGGAAATTTTGTCTTAGGGAGCATATTTATGATCTGTCCAATTTATTTTTCTAATATAGGGCTAACTAAGTAATCTATTCCCTCTTCTGTTAATCTGGACAACTTATAATTCTGTAAATTTTCATAAATTTCCCTTAGAAAGTCAAATTTATTGGCATATAATTGGTCAAAATAGCTCCTAATACTTTTCTTTGGTGCTAAATTCACCCTAATCATTTTTGATAGTAGTAATTTGGTTTTCTTTCTTTTGAAAATCAAAATAACCAATACTTTATCCATTTCATTTTTCCTTGTAAAATAAACTCCCAGTTTTATCTTATTAGTGTAATGGCTTTCTTACTTTCAATTTTATTAATTTCTCCTTTGATTTTTCAGAATGGCCAATTTGGTATTTTATGGGGTGTTTATTCTTTTGCTGATTTTTAAAAAAATTTTATGCCCAATTCATTGATCTGCTCTTTCTCTATTTTGCTGACTTAAGAATTTAGAGATATAAATTTTCCCCTGAATGCTTTTTTGTTTACACAAGCTATACTGTTTCATCGTTGTCATCTTTTTAATGAAATAATGGACTTTTATATGATTTTTTTCTTTGACTTTTAGGATTAAATTATTTAGTTGCCAATAAATTTTTAATCTATGTTTACACAGACTTTTGTTGAATATAGTTTTTGTCATATTACTCTCTCAAAAGTATATATTTGATATTTATGCTTTTCAGTTTTAGTTGTGCAATTTGTATGCCATAATATTATGCTAAATTTCTGTAAAATTACCATATGAAGGTGAAAAAAAGAGTATACTTTTTTATCCCTATCCAATTTTATCCAGAAGTCTATCAATTCTGAAGGACTTTTGATGAAAAAAACTGCTTCTAGAGAAAGAACTGATGTAGTCAGAATAAGAATTGAAGCATAAATTTTTAAACTTTATTTTTCTTCTTTTTTGATGATGTAGAAATATATTTTATATGATTTCACATGTATAATTGACATCACATTTCTTGCTTTCTCAATGTGTGGAAGGTGGGTGGAAGGGAGAGAGAGAGAGAGAGAGAGAGAGAGAGAGAGAGAGAGAGAATTCAAAACTCAAAAATTTTTAAAAATGAACATAGAACATAAATAACAAATTTTTTAAAAATAAATTCTTAAAAAGGAAACTGGATAGAAGCTTGACCTACAAAGAAACACTATGAAAGGTACCTTCTCTGATAATTAGCAGAGGTGAGATTCTATGGATCTGGAACACAACATATAATGTCAGACTTTTTTGAAGTGTTGGTTTGTTTTGATGAACTATTATTTTTCTGTTCACTGGAATTAGAATCAGGAAAATTTGACTTGAAATTTTCACTAAGATCCTTACTAGTTGTGTGTCCTTGAAATTGTTATATTAACTCAATGAACCTCAGTTTCCTCATTTACAAAAATTAGGCTAATAATAATACTTACTATATAATGTTGTTATGAGTACCAATTTTTTAAAGGAATTCAATGGAATTTTTCTTTTTTAACACGAATTTGCTTTTCTCTACTGCACACCTCCTACCCCACCACAAAAAAGAAACAAAAACCAAAGCCATATAGGCACAGTGAAGCAAGACAAATTCCTAGAAATCAAAGCATTAATGGGTAGCTTTAAAGAGTCAATTTCAGCACAATTATTGATTTCTCAAAGTAGAATGCCATGCCCAGGAAAATATTGAAGACTCATAGGGAATCTTCAGCTGGAAACTAGAATAATTTTTTTCTAGGGGACTGTATATTAAATGGACAATGTAGTCTCATAGAGTTATTAAATTCCATAAATCTGACCAGAATTCAAATCAGAAATCTCCCACATGTAACCTCTAAGGCTTGGAAAAATCGCTCTTCTTGAGAGTTCACATTCTTCCTCTGTCAAATGAAGAATTTGAATTGGATGATCTCCAAAGTCCCCAGTATTCTTATACTGTATGATCCTATGATATATGACACTGAACCCAATGTTCTTTAATCATGTCTTCTCTTGGCTGTTTATGCCTACATCTGTTCTTATTGATGAGCTAAATACTCAAATATTTTCTGAACTCAAAAACAATCAGTCATTTATTATTCCAACTGATGCCTAAACACATTGCAACTATAGGAAACCTTTGTGACTACCCATAGATTTAATCACTCAAATAGAAAGTAAGAGAAAATGGAACTCACCAATAAGTGAAAGCAACTGGAAATTGAGACAAACAGTCTTGGCTTCAGAGCCAAAATGAAATTACCAATGAAATTGTTTAATGGTCACAAGTATAAAACTACATTTTTTTAAAGCAAAGAGACTAGTGAAAGTTATCATAGTGAACATTTCTATTGTGCTTTTGAGGGCCAACAAAATGTTTTAAATAACTTGAGCCACAAAATCAAACTATTAGCAATGTAATGCAAGCATAATCTTCATTTTATAGATGAGATAACTAAGGCTGAAAGAACTTAAATGGCTTCCTCTAGGTTCCACAGTTCATAGGTCAAATCTGAAGTCAAGTCTTATTCTAAGCTCAATATTCTTTCCATTTCACAACATTCACAGAATGGAAAGAAAGGCCATGGTTGGAAAGGAGAAATTGTCATGGGACATCAAGAAATGAGAACATTCCACTTATGTCAATGTTTTTGATGTACAGAAGAGATGTCTTGGGGTGGACAATCCATTTATTCAAATTCCAGTAACAATTTCCCAACTCCAATACCTCAAAGCTTTAGGGGCATAATTCCTTCCTCTCTAGATGTCACTCTCCCAAATTTGGCTTCTGGTCTTCCCTAAAATTCTCCTTATTATAGCAGGTATACCTCTACCTCACTTTCTTTAACTCATTCCCCCCCCACCCCAAGAATTTTTTAAAAGAAATTTAAGTAAAATTTAAGGTGTTGGTTGAAATGAGGACCTTTAGTGGGAAATGGCAGCCTCCTGTTAGAATTTATTAGAGAGAAAAAAAGAAAGTCAGACATAGGCTGACATGCCCTTATAGATTCTGGAAGAGCAGATTTCAAAGTCTTCAGAAGAATAATAGTTAAAATCCAACACTCACTGAGCACAGAATTGCTGAGTTACAGTATTCAAGAATCTTAACCAATTTTCCCCTAATCTGGCTATAATGAATGCCCATGCATTTGCAACCCTTCCCCCCCCCCTACAATACCACAGATAATAAGACCCTGTCACTGGAAATTTTTAACTGACAGTTGTTAGGGATGTTGTAGAGGTGATTACTGCTTCAGGTTCCATTTGCAGAGCCATTCCAACTTCCAGGTAATTTGATTAGTCAGATAGGTGAGAAGCACATAAAGTGTTGGGACTGGCATCAAGAAAAACTGAATTAAAATTTGTCTTCAGACACTTCCTGTGTGTGTGATCCTGAGAAGGTCACTTGGCCTCTCTCTCTGCCTCAGTTTCCTCATCTATTAAATAAGAGATATAACTACTCTTTCTCAAGACTTGTGAGGCTAAAATGAGATATGTGCATATTGCTTTATAAATCTTAAAACAGTATATAAAGGCTCATAATTAGTATTACCCTTATGTTACTTATGTATTGTGTATCATACAATAGGAATCTTCTTCCTGAGTTCAAATCTGACCTCAGATACTTACTAGCCATATATCCCTGGAAAAGCCATTTAATTCTGTTCACCTTGGTATCCTCATCTGTAAAATGGGTTGAAGAAAGAAATGACAAATCATTCCATCATCTTTGCCAGAAAAATCCTAAATGAAGCCATGAAAAGTCAGACACAACTGAAAAGCATCTGAACACACACACAATACATTAACATGAAACTTGCATGGTTCATTCAGCATCATATTCCAGTCATGGAACCCATTTCACCAAGTCTAACTGACATGTGATATCAAGCTTGCTCCCCTAAAATATGACATGTCATCCATACATTGATTATTTTTGTATAAATATCTGATGATTCATTTGCTGTCAATTACTTTCTTGGATCTTAAGTCCTTACTACTCTTAACAATAGATATCCTTCATCTGCTTGGAATGGAGCAACAGGGCAATTAGGGTTGACCTTGGGAAAAGAAAGGTCCTTAGCTTAACCATCATTTTATTAATCAGTCTTAGAATTTCCTATTGTTATTATTTTTGTAATAATTATTTGATGTATTTTGGTAAGAAAGTTAGGATCAGCTTGCATGAGAGAGGAGAGTGCCAAAATGCATTCTTTGTAATTCATATACCATTGGGAAGAACATCTTAAGCAAATGAATATGGATTTTAACTGGACCTGCTACTTCCCATTTCCATAGGGAATCTAGAGTTTCAGTCTTGAAACTTGGAATAAAGGCTCTGTCATTCATTTTATTCATTGCACTCAAGCTTTATGTTTTTAGTAGAAGTCAACTTGTACTTTTGTTGTGTTGGATTTCTTTCAATCACAGAGATGACTGGAAATTTTTTACATCTTCCTTCATGGAGGGATCTTTTTTCTTAATTCAAAGTTTAATCTATGGCTCAAAAGCTATCTGCAAAAGACTTTCCTTTTTGGTGGAGACTGGTTACTCAACATTCTGAATCTTCATGAAGAGTAGAAGAAATAAAACAAGAAAGAAGAGAGATTTTGGACTTCTACCTTTCAGATTTGAGAGAAAAGACTCATGATATTGACTGAAGAGAAAGACTATGGGAACATGATATGCTGAGGAGTTGGTGTTTTAAACATGTCCCTATCCCCAGTTTGCTATGCTAGAGATTTTGGAGAATTTTCCTTAGGTTTAATCTCTCTTTTTTCTTGACCTGAAATATTTCACTCCCAGTAGAAGAGTTCCTTATCTCTGTATATTATCTGGTATTGTCTCTGATTTCTGCTTGCTATCAGCTTAAATAAATTAGTTTATTTGCTATTAGCTACACATGTTCATTGTGCAACTGTCATTTGATGGAAAGGGAGTGAATTGTGCTAGGGATACTCCTTTCCCATTAAGGGATAGCTCAGTGTCAACCTAAAATTTATTTCCCCTAGACTAACAATATTTGAGGGCATAGGGATATAATTCTAGGCTGGAGAAGGACAGAGTGACAAACTTCTGACCTCCCAACTTGTTGTTTCTCTTCCTGGAATGTATCAAAGTCTCCCTAGAGGAAGATGACTAGCAGAGACTAAAGATTTTAATTCAAACCTCCCTTCATGCCAAATTTAAATAACCCAATATTTATTCATAGCACTTGCTACAAAGGTTTAACCTTTTCATATGTGGTGGAATTCTTTGGCAGCATGGTGAAGGTTGTGGATCTGTTTTCAGAATGTTTTTAAATGCATGAAATATAATACTTAGGAACTGAAAGAAAAACAATTATATTGAAATACAATTGTCAAAATATCTAACTTGATAGGTCACAGATTAAGAACTTGTGCCTAGTTTCTTTGTTTCTCAAGTCTATACTGGATAGCTCTTTTTTTAAAATTTTATTTATTTAAGACTGGAATTGATTGACCTGCCCAAAGTCACACAGCTAGGCAATTATTAAATGTCTGAGTCTGAATTTGAACTCAGGTCGTCCTGACTCTAGGGCTGGTGTTCTATCCACTGTGCCACTTAGCTGCCTCTAAAGGATAGTTTTGATTAAAGTTTAAATTATTCATTTCGTTCTTCATACTGCGTTATTCTTTCTGACTTTTAATTGTGATCAAGCTTATCAAGAATTTCTAATAAAATTTTATTTTCTAAATGTCATTCCACATGTTTCCTTTTTGTTATTTTTGATAAAGAAGATATGGGGATAACATTTTCTATATTAGTACCAGTTTTATATTGAAATAATCTTCAAATATCCTTCCACAAATCTTAATAATTTCCTGAAGTTTTGCTTCTTCCATTTGATGGAATATGTCTATATGAAATATGTCTATACTGTCTTCCAAACATTGTGGAAGAATACACTCATTCATAATTATTGAGGCATAAATAAGTTTTGGGGGATTCCTCTGTTTTTGTGTAATTGCCCTATTAATAGGCTTATTGCCATCAAATTCAAATAAGACTTTGAAATTCTACTTTATGTATGTCCATCGCTCTTTCAAAGTCATTTAAGACAGAATTATTTTTGCTACTTTGGAATGTGTGATTGGTGATAATTTTTTCAATTTCTTCATTTTCTTCATATTTAAGCAATTAAAAAATAAGTATTTATGTCCATATGTATGCCTACATATGTCAATAAGTCCTTGATATCAGCTCTGATTTCAAATGATCTGGGCTTTGGGTGGATTTTATTACTTATTATTTTATTACTTATTATTGCCCTGATCTGCTATACAATATGCAACAACTTGAAGTTGAGGATCATTTGACCAAAAATAAAACAAAATCCTTCCCTATAATTGGTAAGACTGTTCAGATGTATATTGTGCAATCCTAGTTTACAGTAAAAGTAGTCATATCTTCAGCTTACTTCATTTCCTTATGGTTTTCTTGCTTTAGTGACTAGTACTTTCTGCAAGGAATCATTTCCAGAAGGTAGATTGTTAGTATGCATCTTACCTTCTTCCCTAAATTTATTGAATTTCAAGCCCCTCCTGTGGCTGTCTTTGCAATTCCAGGACAATACAACCAGGGGTGGGGTAGATGTCTTACATCCCTGTTGTATATGATATCTAAAGAGCACTCAACTTAATTCAATGAACATTGTAATCAGTGATTTAGAGATGGAAGCACCCTTAGACGCCACCTAGTCCAACTCATTTATTTTCTAGATGAGGCAACTGAAGTTCAGGAAAGATTAAATAATTTGCCCAGAATCATCCATCTAGTAAGTTTCAGGAGCAGAATTTGAACCTTGTTATTCCCAATTCCACGTTCAACACTCTATTCACTCCATGACTGAAACCATTTTTTTTTGAGGGAGAATAGTATCAATTGGGGGAAGGGGGCATGAAAAGTACAGTGCAGAGGTGGTGCTTGAGCTGAATCTTAAAGGAAATCAGAGATTCTAAAAGAAGAGTATGAGGAGGGAGTGCACACCAGGTTGAGCAGATAGCCAATTGAATATTATGTAAAAAAAAACACTTCAGCTGCATTTCAGAATAAATGGAAAGGAGTAATAAATAACCAAAATAGAAAAGTAAGGTAAGGTTCAATTGTGAAGAACTTCTTGTTTAATTGTAAAAGTAATAGGGAGTCACTGAAATTCTTTGAGAGGGAGAGGGGGTGAGTGAAGTAGTAAGACCTGCAGACCCTATAGGAGTGGACCATACAACATAGAACCCAGAATTCCATAAGTGGGAGGAAGTTTAGAATCCAATATTTTAAATTTAAATTGATTTTTTCAGAATTATATGATTTATTTACACATTATCATAATTTTTTTGTGAAAGTAAACATAAACCCATCCCCCCCCAAAAAAGATAGAGAAATGAAGTAAGAGAAAAAATAAAGTGTACTTCAGTCTGTGTTCAGTTACCATTGTTCTCTGGGATGGTTTGTGTTTTATATCATAAGTCCATCAGAGAATTTGTTTCAATATTTTTCCCATAGTTGCTATTGTTAACTGTATTTCCCTCCATTCTATTCCTCCCCACTTGCATTAATTCTATTCTCTCTCTCTCTCTCTCTCTCTCTCTCCTTTCACCCTGTCCTTCTTCAGAAGTGGTATATCTGACTACCATCTCCCAAGATCTTCCCTCTCTAGAAAATATCAAACCAAAGAGAGACTTTAAAAGATGAGAGATTACTATCTTCATATATTTGGAGGGATAGAAAAGGGGGATGTCATAGAAAACTTATTCATCTTAACTCCCCAATGGGCATAACTAGGAATAATGGGCAAAAAGCTTGTAGAAGTAATTTTCATTTCCATATAAGGGCAACAGTTAACAAAAAATGTTCAAAACTGGAATGCTCTGTATGTTAAAACAGTGATGTCTCCATCTCCAAGAATCCTCAAAAAAGAGCCTAGATGCCCACTTGTCATGGTAGTTTTAGAAATTATGCCTACTTACTCAGGTATGAATTGGATTAGATATCCTATGAGGTATCTATCAATCATAAGGATTTTTAGGAGTGTTTAATAAAATTAGTAATGTGATGGACCCCATACCCTAAGGCAAGACTAGAATGCATCCCAGGTGGTATGCAAATCTGGAAGCTCCCCAATTCCCTACTTGAAAATACCATTTCCTCACACTGAGGCATTTATCTATTGCTCAGAGCATCTGGCTTTGCATTTCAAGTCTCAGGAAATGAATGGGGAGATGACAGAAGAGAAACCTCCATGCAACAGACAGGCAGTTTTATGCCACACATCCTTGCTCACAGGAGGCTTGTAAGAATTAAATTTGGATAACGATGAGAAGTGGTCCATAGGTGCCACGAGCCTATTATTTTCTTATCATCCTCTGCCTTTGAGCCCCAGAGTTTTCTCTGAACACTGCAAAATGGCACAGTGAGAAGAACACTGGTCTGAGAGCAGAACTTAGAACTCTGGATTATTCAAATTCAGACCATATTACATGCTAGCTTTGTGACATAGGATAAGCCACCCCCACCCCAGAACCTCAGTGTACTCATCTTTAAAATGGGGTTGTTGTGAGAATAGTGCTTGATTAATCTTAAAGCTATATAGAAATGAGAGCTATTATCACTAATCTTTTAAAGGGAATATAAAATTCCAGAGAGTTTGTTTGGCCTTGAAAGAAACATAATTATCAAAAGTCCATGGAGAAAATTCCCATCTTCCTTTCTCTAGAACAGCTGTTGCCAGAATAGAACAGCTTTTAAAACCAGCCCCAAGCACTCAGAGGTGTAATTTTCTGATCGTGTCTTAATCTTGACAAATTCTTTCTAAAAAACTCTGTCACTCCTGTTTCTTCTTGTTATGTCAGAGATTAAAGTAATAATAACATTTCTTTAGCATTTTACAGTTTATAAAGAATCTTCCCCTAACAATCATGTGAGAGAAGGAATACAGGCAGTTATTTCCATTATACAGATGAGGAAACTGAGACTGAAAAGCAACATAAATTGTCCATAATTATGCAGAGATAAAAAGCATTCAAGAAAATGTGTTCCTTTCTAAAATTCTGGTAGCAAAATTTCTAGTACTTACTTTTTAAAAATGAATCTCTATCAAACCTTTATCCCTGAGTCTCAACTTACACACCTCAACTTACATAATTTCTGAATTCATTTCCTTAAGAAAGGAGACCCAGGAATTTCAGTCTCCACCTTGTGTGGATACAGTATCCATGAGACCTAAGAATTTCATTATTTTTTCCATCTGGTATGTTGCCATTTTAACAGATACTTGGTGCTGAAATAAAAATGAAGAATGATTCATTTTGATGCAGGATTTTGTATAGTATAGTGAAAGATGAGGATATCATCAAATCAAATCACCAGCACCTAGTCCATCAAGTCTAGAAATGTAAAATTAACGAAGCATTGGGAAAAATGTAGGGTTACTACAAAGAGCTAATGCAACAGGCATAACCAACCATTCATACAAAAAAGTCCAAATTCAGAAGACTGTCTTCTATTCACACACACACACACACACACACACACACACACACACACACACACACCACTCATACACATTTCATGTCCATACCAGTTTATATCTCCCTCCATCCTAACACTAGTTTAATTTTTTGTATATCAATCACTACCTTTGCCAACTGGGCCGTCACATCAGCTGGTGATGGAATTCATGACTCTGTGATCTTGGTAGAATTCTTATTCCTAGAATGTGAGAGCTTGATGGCATCTCTGAGATCATCTAGCACAACCTATGCCTGACAAAGATACACCTTTATAATGTGTCAAACAAATGATTATTTACCATTCACTTGAAAAGTTCAAATAAAGTAGAAACCTCTATCTTCTATATCCCTTTACATTGTTTAGATAGCTCCAAACACTGGAAAACTATTCTTTACAATGAATTCAGTTCTTTCTAATTTATTCCCATTTTTCCTTATTCTGCTTTCTGAAGACAAATAGAACTAGTATTATCATTCTTCTACATGTCAATCTTTAAAATATTTGAACTCAGCATTCACATTCCCCTATGTTTTCTCTGTTGTATGTTGAATATTCCAGTTTATTCAAATAAACTTCATATAACATACTTTCTGGAACCTTCATTATCATAGTAACCTTTCTCTTATTCTTTTCATATTCTCAAAAATGTACCCAAAATGAATTGTCCTACTCTTAAACATAGAGTATCTCAGTGTATTTTAAAATACTTGAAGTCAACTAAATACAAATTAATCATCATGGTATTTCAGGTCCTTCACAATCTACCTCTCACCTAATTTTCCCATTAGATTAGCCAATTCATTTTTAGATTTGACCCCACAGGTCACCCTTTAGATGTTTGTAGAAGGTTACATGGGATCTATGGAAATCAGTAACTCAGTACATTGCCGCTCTCACCCTGAAATATCAGCCCAGTTCAGTACAACCAAGGCTATGGTCCAGACTCCTGCACTTTGAGATATTCTGCAGACCCTAATGAATGCAACTATGTCTTTAAACAGGCAGGATTTACCCCAATGCTACCTTTTGAGGAAGAAAGGATTTATTTCCTAAAGGATGGGTGGACAAAAGAATACTGGACTTGTCTTGGGAGAGAAAAAAGCATGCCTAGAATGAAAGGAATCCTAGATTTTAGGATGACAGGTTTCAAAGACTTCAGAAGTAATGACAAATAGAATGCCATAAGCTAAAATTGTACAAGGAATTCAGACCCAGAAGAATAGGAAACTAACAATTGAACTTCTTGAATCCAAAAGTAAATCATTCCAGTTAAAAGGGAAAATTATGACTTGTTCAAATAATTCAATATGGATATTTAGAGAACTCATTAATCAACACAGATTTTTAGACATGAAGATGGAAACAAGGACATATGATGGAGAATAAATATAAATAAATCATATAACTCTATAGGAGAGAATTTATTAGTACTAAAACTGATAAAGAGATGAAGCTACTTCAAGGAAAGCTGTGGTTAATAAAATTAGGTTATATAAAAATTTTTATTTATTTTTCCAAATATATGCAAACATAGTTTTCCATATTCATTTTTCCATAAAGTTTTAAGTTCCACATTTTTCTTCCTCTCTCCTTTCCCTGCCCCTCCCCTTGACAGCAAGTAATCTGATATAGGTTATACACATGTAATCATGTTTAACATATTTTCATATTAGTCATGATGTGAAATAACAATCAGAACAAAAGAAAAAACTATGAGAGGGAAAAACTCATAATTTAATTTTAAAAATTGAAAATAGTATTTTTGAACTGCTTTCAAACTCCCAACTTCCTTCTCTGAATGTGGATGGTATTTTCCATCACAAGTCCTTTAGAAATGTCTTTTTTCATTACACTGTTGAGAAAAGTTAAGCCCATCATAGCTGATCATCATACAATGTTGCTATTAATGTCCACAATGTTCCTAGTTCTGCTCACTTCACTCAGCATCAGTTCATGGAAGTTCATTATGAGAATTGAACATAATATGGCAATCTAAAAAGTTATTGTGATCTTGAAATTCATTAAAAGAAGGATAGATTACAGGATTAGGGAAATGATTGTCCTCCTGAGCATCACCTTTAAAGGACATTGATGAAGTGGAGAATCTTAAGAAAAAGACAACTAGAATGGTAAAAAGCAGTGAGCACATAACATATGAATATTAATTAAAGGAACTTGGAAAATAAGCAAAGAATAAGCATTCATCAAAAGCATGAATGCCTTCAAGGATTCAAAATTCTGCCACATAAAAGAGTGATGTTATTTTTTTCCCTAGAAGGAAGAAATAGGAGTAATAGTGATAAGCTGAAAAGAAGCAAAAAAGAAAAAAGCATCCTAACAATTAGAGTCGTCCAAAAAGTGGACTGATGCTGGAGGTAAAAGTATCCCCTTAAATGGGTTCTCTTATATGTCAAGACATCAACTCCCTGACATCATAGTCCTCTTCAAGAATATAAGACAAACAACAACAATAAGGGCAGTCATACATGGAGGGGACTGGGCATACAGCCAGGATCAGAGTAGTGAAAGGCAATAAGAAACACGAAAGCCCCATTTGTAGAGTGTTCAGAAGTCAGATTATGATTGGTTAACTATCCTGTGTACTCCAAGATATTTATTCCTGGAGACACTTCCCCTAAAATCCCTTGCATACACCACACACACACACACACACACACACACACACACACACACACAGAGTCTACCAAGAATACCAAGAATAATATAGATCGGGAAGTTTCTCAGAAAGGCTCACAGTCTATAAAACACATAGGGAACAAATGTACTGAGTCAGTAGTTAAAGTCCTTGACCACACAGAGAACATATGAAACCCATATCAAAGTGAAAATCATGAGATCCTCATTGCTATAAAAGGCATGTTTCATAGACTTTGTGATCCTGTAGTGCAATCCCATCTTAATTATGCTGCTGGGTCAATACTAAGGCATGAAATTAATGGAAACTAAAAGAGTGCTTGTCATATATAAATTAGAGAATAATTTTTGGGGGATGAAGATTCTTCTAAATCAGGAGCTGGCAAACTGCCTTTATTTAAAAATGTAAAAAAAAATCTTAATTCTCCAGTCATATCAAAATAGGGAGTTTACTAAATCTGACCCATGGGCCATAGTTTGCTGATCTCTAGACTAAATGACCACTAAGATCTTTTCAGTTTTGGAATTCTAATTGTCTCTGAATCTATTTGTCATCCTTCCACTTAGTTTATATATCAAGGATGTTAATATATAGTGAGAATGTAAGACACCATATAATTCTATTTCTAGTGTAGCTATATACATTGACTTCTCACTGATTTAATATCTTGTATTTGTATATCTTTGTATATATCTAGCACCTAGCAGAGTAAGAGATAACACATAAGAGCATAAATGTTTTTGAGTTAAATATATTATCAACTTTTAATTGAATGGTAAAGTTTTTTTAAAAAGAAAAAAACATTTTCTTTTGAGTGCTCACTGTTCCCCTTTTCAGCCACAATCACTATGAAAATGGAAAGTGGCCAAACAGACCTATAGGCCATTTTACATTTTTGGTTTTTTGTTTCATGAGTTGCCATGATCAATGAATTAATCAATTAGTGACCAGTCTTTTGCTAGTGAGTCTCTTTTAGTACTTAGCTGGATAAGTCCCTGGAATACAAATTTAGTCTGTTGCCAGAAACATTCTTGGAAACTTTACCATATGACAGCACCTACCAAAACTTGTTTTACTAGTATAACTTCCAAGAAACCAGGGTCCTCTCCATCCTAGGATTAGACATTACATTAGGATTTTCAGGGAGGAATAATAATAAAGTCTATCACAATTCGTTAAATACAATAAAAGTATCTCAGTAACAAATTTATATCTCTGAATGTTTATGTTAATGAAAGAGAAACAGAAACTAATGAACTTCATTTAAAGATTAAGAACAATTAGAAAATTAATAAATCATTAAATTCAAAAGAAGTACAATAGATTAAAAACTGAAAGGAAAATGAAGAGATCCTGGAGAAAAATCAATCAAATCTAGTAAACAATATGGAGAACTATTTTTACAAAACCATTAAAGTTGACAAGTTATAAATAAATTCATTTTAATTAAAATAAAAAATAAACCTAAAATAAAATATATGAGAAAGAGAAATCACAATAAATGAAAAATAATTAAAACTATTATATTCAATTACATGTCAAAAATTAAAAATTTAAATCAGATGAAAAACTTATGAAATTTAAAATATGCAAAGTGATTTAAAAAGGAAACAAAGAATAACCCAAAAATGAACAATTCACTAATGAACTATCAAAAGAAAAGTATACTTAGAATTTCTAGAATAATGTGAAACAATTATAGTAGATATCCTTGCTTCACTTCTGACCAGACAAACAAATAAGCCTATTAAAGATTTAGTAAACAAGTAATTCCCATGCTTCTTAAATATAAATGTCTTAAACACAGAAATATGGCACTCAAATTTCTTCCATGAAACAAATATCGTTTTGCTATCCAAATCAAAGAAAGATAAGCCAATAACTGAGAAATACCAACAAGTACAACTTCTAATTGCTAATGCAATAATTGAATAAAGGTATTGGGATGCAGATTATAACAACAGAAACAAACTATTTACTGTATTTACGTTAGCAATGAACTTGTTTTTCAACATAAGAGTGATTGCAATAGTACACTATTGTGTGGTACAATTGATAAAATATCAGGTCTCAAGTCAGGAAGACTCATCTTCTGGAGTTTTAATCTGGACAAAGATAGTTACTAGTTGTAAGATTCTAGAAAAATCATTTAACATTTTCCTCAGTTTCCTCATCCCTTAAAATGAGCTGGAAAAGGAAATGGCAAACCACTCCAGTATCTCTGCCAAGAAAACCCCAAATGGGTTCATGAAGAGTTAGACATGACTGAAAAAAATGACTGAACAACAAAACAAAATCTTTTATATCAATGCAAACACAAAGCTCATTTATACTAAGTAATAATAATAATAATAATATTAATAAAAACATAGGAACTAACACTTTTTCTCAATATGATAAAAAGCTCTTATCTGAGATTAAAACTAGTATTATTTATAAGAGAATAATATTAAAAATTTTCTCACTAGGTTCAAGAGTGAAGCAAGATAAAGTACTGCACTTGGAATCAGAAATACTTAAGTTCAGATCCATCCTGATATTTAATAGCTATGCGAGTCCAGATAAGTCATTAAACCAGTGTTGTTTAAATCTGAAAAAATGAGAACAATGATAGCATTTACATCATAGAACTATAATGAGGGTTAGATCTGATCACAGATTGTCAATGTGTCTTCTGTCATAGTGCCATTACTAATCAGATAAATCCAAATTATTATTACAGTGATATATAAAATTAAACTCATCAGATAGGCAAAATAATAAATGAAAAATTAAATGTAGGTATGACTGTGGGAGAATAAGCATGTCAATTCACTAATAATGGAATTGTGAATGAATTTGATATTTTTTAGAAAGTAATTTATATGATAAAAAAATTATAATAATCATGCCCTTTGATTCTACAAATCCACTACAATGTCTATATTCTAAGGAGATTAATGACAGGGAGAAGAAATTTATAATAATCACCTCAACACTATTTGTAAAAGCAAAATGGCAGAAATAATATGCTCCAAATGTGGGAAATAGTTCAATAAATTGTCCTGTGTTATTGTAATGAAATGTTATTGTACTTCAAGGAATGATGCTTATGAAAAATTTAAAGAGATATAAGAAATACCACACCAAAAAATGCAAAAATTAGAAACAACAATACATATTACAATTATGTAAATGAAGGCAATAGCAAATACAATAGCAAAGCTCAGGGTAAAGATATCAGATCATATTGGTTTCATCTTTCTTAAAGCGAAGGCTCACTGTTTTCATTTCTTTAAACAATTGACATATAACATGCAACTTGCAAGGCATTAAGAATGGAAAGAACCAAATTTCCTAGCATGTCTAGGCCTATAAACAATCTTTGGAGAAAAGCAAAAACCAAATTTCCCATAAGACTAGATGCTTCCCTCCCTCTGTGCAATTAAGAATTCAGATGAAAGTTTTTGTAGGAAAACAGAGGAAAATAGAGTTTGCTATCATGTGAAAGTACAGAGTTGAACAATAGAGGAATTTTTTTTTTCTTTCCAAGATATATATACGAATAAGTGCAGAGGACTCATCTAGGAAAGATTTCTCCATTCTATCTCCCCAGGTTTCTTGAGTACATCAATAAGTTTTTGTTGTTGAACTTTACATGGAAAATATCCTCCCTGGAGTTGAACAAAGACATGAGATATCCTTGGCTGTGAAAAAGTTCAAGAATATATATACATATATATATGTGTGTGTGTGTGTGTGTGTATGTATATGCATATGCATATGCATATATATGTACATATATAATGTACATATATATGTACATATATATGTATATAAATGTATGTGTTTGCCACTTCCTTCTCTAGCACAGCCAATCCAGCTCCTTTATGTCTGTGACTAGAAGGCAGCAGTGCCCAAGAGAAGCAAGCAGATTGGGTCCTTCACCAAGATCCTGAGCTTCTACACCTTGCTCATCAAAGTCATGGCTTTTACTTAATATTGAATTCCAAATGACTGGAGGAGGGGGAATGGGGAGAAGTGGGAATGAAGAGGAGGGATGAAAGGAGCTGGAGAAGAAAATGAAACTACTTTTTTTTTTAGGTTTGGTGTTTGGTTTTTTTTTTTGTTTTTTTTGCAAGGCAATGGGGTTAAGTGGCTTGCCGAAGGCCACACAGCTAGGTCATTATTAAGTGCCTGGGGCCAGATTTGAACTCAGGTACTCCTGACTCCAGGGCCAGTGCTCTCTCCACTGCCCACCTAGCCACCTCTTAAACTACTTTTTCCAAAATGTGAATAACTTTGTTTTCTGATTTTTACTATTACTTTCTGTTCTAATCAATGATTTCATGATTTCAATGGAGCCTGTATCTGCAGGCAATCTAGATAGCTAAACAACCAGACTGCAGTTAACTTCTCAAGCTCCTGCTAATTTCTAACTGGATGAGGAAAATAAGTAAACTTTTGAAAATTTTCATATGAATTGAAACCAAGTCTGAGAGAACCCAGAATTCCATATTAAGATATTTTCTTTCATAGTGGTTCTCTAGGTGTCTCATTTTTCCTCATGGAAAGATAAAGGGAAAGAATTATTTAGGATGGGCAGCTATCTGTACCAGTCAAAGGAGTATTCACATTGATATCACCAATTCATCGAAGTATATTATTTTCAGTTGTGTAGGATTGTGGAATTATGCGTTTTATCCTTCTTTTTTGTTTGCTTATTTTTTTTCTTTATTTTACTTTTCAAAGAAGTTTGATTTTAAGGGTATGACCTCTATTGAGGGTTTCAGGATGGGCCCACACACTGAGGTGGATGGCAAGCATACTGTCCCTAGGCTCTGCTACTAGATAAGATTTCTATCACCCATCTACCTCTAGGGCACTCATCACTATCTGCTGCAGCCACGTGAGTAGGTTCTGTTGAGTAGGTTCTGTTTCCATGGAGACCAGCCGATCAGCAGTGTCTGCTTAACAAGAAGGACCAGGCAGTTCTAGCACATATCAAATGCCTTGGCCTTCACACCATCCGCACTTGAAGTCCCAGCATGAACCAGGACAGAAAAGCAAGCTGGCACAGGCATCACTGGAATTAGCAAGACAGAAGGACCGAAGTCCATGTGAGGGAAATCAAGGCCAGGAGATGAGTTGAAAGAACACTACAAGGCAAATTTCCAGCATTCAATCAACAAGGGTTGTTCTAAGGAGCCTAAAACAAAATTGACACAGTCTTTGAACTCACAAAAAAACTAGCATGTTAAGGAGAGTGGGGTGGAAACCATAGTATACAAATGAATGAGTTAAAAAAAAAAGTTTCCTTAATAGAAATAACAAAAATAGACAAGTAGCTGGACATATGTGTATACATATATGCATATGTGTGTACATATGCATGTATATATAAACATATGTGTTTACCACTTCCTTCTCTAGCACAGCTAATCCAACTCCTTTATTTTACAGTGGAGACAAATGAGGACCGTAAAGTTAAGTGACTTGCCCATGGTGATAAAAGGTAGTACATATTGGAACCAGGTATCCAAGTCAAGTCCCTTAACTTCAAAATAATTTAAGAATACTTTAGAGAGGAATCTGGAAAGACCTCCTTTAGGAGGTAAGTTTGAGCTATGTTTTTGAGGGAACTATGGATCCAAGAAGCAAAGGAAAAAATAGTCATGGGGGTGGGATGGGATAGCTAGGTAGTGTTTGTGTTAAGGGCTTAAAATCTCAAAACAGATGCATATGAGTTAATATCAACTCCCCCCCCCCCCCTCCTCCATCTCCCTTCTGGGATGACCTAGACTCAGACCAGGCCCTCAGTAATTTAGATTTGAAATTAGAACAAAATGACACACTCAACACAACACAACACAACAGCTAACAAGTAGAGATGTGCTTAGCCATAGAGCAAGAGGATATATTTTTAAAAAAACAAGCATTGAGGATAAATCAGCCCAGCAAAACTCCTTTTCCTACCTTACCCAACATGATCAATCAACAATAACTCCAAAAATTTTTCTATATTCTTATAAATGCTTTGAACTCAGATAATGTGAAACAGATGTCAACAGTCTGGGTCTCCTGAGTCAGCCCAAGTAACTGTTAAGGGGAAAAAAAGTCAATTTTTATGGGGTAGAATTTAAGATACTCCTCCTTTTACATGGCCCTAGAATCAATAGAGAGTCATTAGAACTTTTTGAGAAGTGAGACATGTATATATGTGTATATATACATATATATATATATATATATGTATATATACACATATGAGTGTGTTCAAAATTTCTTTTTACCGATGAGGTGTGCAAACACAAAAGTTTTTAGAGTACTGACCTAGATGATTACAAAAGTTTCTTAAGCTTTTATCTTTTTGCATGTTCTTCCCCCTCTTCAAACCATCTTCCACAGACCTGCTTAAATATATTCTCATTCTTTACTCTTCCATATTCTTACCCCATCACTATTCATGTAAGTTAAGGGGTCATCAACTAAAGAAAATTGTTTGAATAAGCAGCATGCAGGTGAGAGTGGATACAGGTCTCTATGGCAGAGGTAGTTCCCTGACAGGTGAGCTAAGTATTTGACTTTTGCAAAGAGCTAATCACTCACTGTTCATTGTGATGAGGCATGATTATTGATAATCATGTATGGTAATGAGAAAGTCATTGTTAGCTCAAGGCTGCCATTCAGTCCCTTTCACCAACCACTTTTCCCACTGAAATTCTCTTAACCCTTTTCCCTCTCCCTCTGCCTTCATGTAGGAAATAGAGAATCTTAGAGCCAAAAGAAATTTGAAAATATTGGTCACAGAATTCAAGTCAATCCAAGCTTTTATTATGCATTGATTATGTACAAGCACTGAGGCACACCCTAGAAATACAAAAAATAAATTAAAATAGTCCCTCAAGGTATATTCTACTGGAATGAATATTCTGAAAGGAATCTTAGTACATATAATGTTATAACCAGAAGGGAACTTAAAATAAACCATCCTACAGTTGAAAGAAAGCCAAGAACTAGAATGTCAGAGCTAGAAAAGACCTTAGGAAACCACTTACCAAACTACTGTGGTACAGTGGAAAGTATGCTAAATTTGAAGCTAAAGGACCTGAGTTGGACACCTGGTTCCATTATGTGCTGCCTTATATGACCATGGGCAAGTCACTTAACCTTAATGGTTCTCATTTGTCTCCACTGTAAAATAAAGGAATTGAGTTAGCTGTGCTGGAGAAGGAAATGGCAATTCACTTTAGTATGTTTTGCAAGAAAACCCCCCAAAATACAAAGACATGACTGAAATGACTTAACCACAAAAAAGTCTTTCCGACTCCAAATCCATTTATCTTTGATCCTATAGGAAAACCTTCCAATTATACAGATGACAAAAGTGAGACCCAGAAAGAGAAATCAATTAGTTAGAGGTTACTCTGGACGTAAGAGGCTAAGCCAGCGAGAGAATTCTTATCTCTTGACTCCCAGTCCTATGAGGGATCCCTGTGATATCAAATGATAGAAATAGGTGTGGTGGGTGACTGTAACTAAATCTGGATGGAAGTGGTCTAGGTTTTTTAAGGCAAAACCAACACAGGAGGTCATGGGAATTCTTCTATAGTCCTAATCCTGGTACAATGAAGCTTCAATTGGGCACTTTGGAAGGAGAGCATCTTCCTACTATACTGGGGTCTCATGTGCCAAATTCATCTGCACATCAAACCAATGCAAGTCCTTTCCACATTGGCCCTGCAGGGAAAATAAGCACTTTTTTTAGAGACCCATAAAGCTCTAGCAGTTTATAAATTGTGAGCTACAAGACTACTGAGTACTATCATTTACCATATTTCAATGCAGTTGTTATTATGTCAGGATTCTGAAAAAAAATGGTTGGCATTAGCAGGAGCTGCATTAGCATAGGCAAAAGGTGGTGTAAGGCTGGTGCCATGCAAATGAACTAGTAGTGATAAATATTTGCTGATTGATTAGGACAAGCACAAAGCATAGCAAAGAATTACATATAAGCATCTAAGCTAAAGGCTGAATGCCAATAAATAACCATGTTATTAGCAAAGTCATGAATTGTGTTTCTTTATACAACTGCTTCCATCGATACATTTTTTATTTCATATTTTTCAGTTAACAAGCATTTTTCCCTCCTTCCCAATGAAAAAGAAAAAAGAAAACCCTCATTAACAAATATACTTAGCCAAGCTAAACAAATTCCTACATTGGTCATGTTCAAAAATTATGTCTCATTTTACATCTGGACCCCATTAATTATCTGCTAGGAGTTAAGTAACATGTATCTTCATTGTGACACTAAAAGCATGCTTAGTAATTGTTTTGATCAGAGTTCTCATGTTTGTCTTTATAATGTTATTGTATAAATTACTCAGTTCACTCTGCATCAGTTCATATATGTCTTTGCAGCTTTCTCCAAAAGTCTTCTTTTCATCACTTCATAAACAATAGTATTCCTTTACATTCATATGGCATATTTTATGCATCCATTTTCCAATTTGTAGGCATGGTTTTAGCTTCTAATGCTTTTCAATGAGAAAAAGAATTCAGTAAATATTTTTGTACATAGGGGTCCTTTCCCTCTTTCTTTAGGATGACAAGCCTAGTAGTAGTATCTCTGAGTCAAAGGATATCCAGAGTTTAAGAACTTCTGGGGCATAGTTCCAAATTGCTTTCCAAAATGGTTAAAGCAATTCACTACTTTCTTTTTTTCTTCTTTTGCCAAACTGATTGGTGTGTGGTGATGAAGTTTGTCCTTCGATCTCAAAGACAATCATAAAATTGGGGAGGTGGTGCCAGATAAGTACATTAATTGGATTTGAGTGAAGGGGAGCTACTGTGCTGTCACCAGCCTTACTTTCTCCACCAGAGCCATCTGGGTCTTGTGGCCAGATATGAATCAGAACTACTGGAGTTCATCCTGGATGTGAGGCAATAAGAGTTAAGTGACTTGCCTGAGGTCACACAAATGGTAAGTGTCAAGTGTCTGAAATTGAATTCGAACTCCCATACTCCTAATTTCAAGGTCAGTGTTCTATTCCCTGCACCACCTAGCTGTATGAGGTATTATATCAGAGTTACTTCATTTGAATGCCTCTAATTATTAGTATTTTGAAGTATTTTTATGTTTGTTGATAGTTCCAATTTTTTTTCTTTGAAATCTTCCCGTTCATATTCTTTAACTATTTATCAATTGGAGAATAGTTCATGTTCTTAGAAACTTGAGTCAGTTTTTTATTTATCTTGGAAGTGAAAACTTTATGAGAGAAATTTGCTACAAACATTTTCCCCCATTTAATTATTTCCATTATAATTTTAGGTGTATACAAGGCTACATTTGGGTTTTTTTTCTTTTAAGATTCATAGAAAATTAGAATTAGTTTGTATTTCACACGATCATGACATTTGACATTTGAAAGTGGTATCAGCATCCATCTAGTCATCTCATATATAAAAGGAATCTCCACCATCACATACCTGGCAAGTGATTATCCATTCTCTACTTGAAACTTGTCACCTCTCAATGAAACCCACTCAACTTTTGTATACTCTAATTATTTTTACATTGTTATTAGTGGCATCAATCTTAAAGTTGCAGCTTTTTAAAAATTTCTCCTGGGTCTGCCCTCTTGGAATACAGAGAAATCTAGTCCCTCTTCTTTAAGACAATACTTGATGACAATTATCATGTCCTCCGTGAGTCCTCTCTTTTCCAGGCTAAACTTTCCCAGTTCCTTGAAATTATTCTCCATGAATTGGCCTCAAGACCCTTTCTCATCTTCATTTCCCTCCTTTGGATATATGTCTGACTTATCGATCTCCTTCTTAAATCATACTATCATGAACTAAATAGAAGCCTCTAGATAAGCTCTGATGAGGGAAGAGTAAAGTGGAACAATCATAACACAATGCTGCTCATGCTGAGCCTGCAATTTGCTCAAATCCCCAAATCTGCTTCAGAGTAATTGCTGCCTAACCATGCTTTTCACATCTTATACTGGTAGAATAGATTTTTTTTGTACCTAGGCACAAGATTTTACATTTATCCTTATTGAATTTCATTGTGTTAGAATAAGTGTAGTACTCTGGCCTGTCAAGATCCTTTTGGATTCTAATTATGTCTTCTTATGTGGCATCTATCCCCCAACCAGTACTGTGTCATCTGAAAAGTTGATGGGTACACCATCCATGCTTTTAACCCAAGTCATTGATAATAATGTTAAATAGGATAGGACCATAGATAGATCCATGTATTACTCAATTAGCCACCCCTACCATATTGATATTGAACCACTGATTTTAAAAAAGAAAACTTAACTTTGAATGAGAGGACCTAGTTTCAAAATCTGGCTCTGCCATTTACAATTTGTATGACATTGGGTAATTCATTGTATCACTTCAGTCTTCAGTTTCCTGATCCATAAAATATAAGTCCTTTAACTCCACTTTGGTTTTCTCATCTATAAAATGTAGATAATACTAATGCCTAACTCATGGCAAAATATTGGAAATTAAGGGGATGGCCATCAATTGAGGAATTCTGAACAAGCTGTGGTATTTGGATGTAATGGAATGCTATTAGTCAATAAAAAAATTATAAACAGGAAAATTTCAGAAAATCTGGAAGGACTTATACAAACCAATGCAAAGTAAAATGAGCAGAATCAGGAAAACATTGTATACAGTATCAGAAATATTATATGATGATCAATTATGAATTACTTAGATCTTCTCAGCAACACAACAATCTAAGCCAAGAACAAAGGAATCCCATCTAGAGTACAAAGGATAACATATAAATATTACCCTCATCCAGATAAAGAACTAATAGAGAAGCAGTTAGGTGGCACAGTTGATAAAGCACTGGCCCTGGAGTCAGGAGAACCTGAGTTCAAATCCAGCCTCAGGCACTTAAAAAATTACCTAGTTATGTGAACTTAGGCAAGTCACTTAACCCCAATGCCTTAAATGAGAATAAGAAAAAAAGAAGTGATGGACTCTGAGTGCAGATCAAAGCATATTTTTCTCTTAATTTATCTTTTGCATGTTATTCTTTCCTTTTGAACTGTTTCCTCTTTCATAACTATGACTAATGTGAAAATATTTTACATGATAGCACATGTAAAATCCATATATAACTGCTTAACATTGTAGGAAAAGGGGAGGGGAGGGAATTAGAAAAGTTAAGAATTCAAAACATTGTAAAAATGAGTGTTAAAATTGTCTTGGAATGTAGTTGAGAAAAAATAAAATGCTATAAAAAAACAAAAAATAATGCCTATCTTACAGGATTATAAGAATTAATTATATAGCAAGTTAAATATATAAAGTGTTTTACAAACTTTAAGACTCTCCATTTTTTATGGGCTGTTAGGTGGCATAGTGAATAGAGTGTCGAATCTAGAGTCAAGAAAATCTAAGTTCAAATCCAGTTTCAGAAACTTACTAGCTGTGTGACCCTGGACAAGTCATTTAACTCTATTTGCCTCAGTGTCCTCTGAGCTGGAGAAGGAAATGCAAACCATTCCCAATTTTGCCAAATTCCTGTCATGTACTAGGTACTAAACAAATAGAGACTATACTAAGAGTTCATACCCTTATAGAACCTAAAGTCAACAGAAAAGAGACATGATCACAGATAAGTAAATACATTTAAACCCAAATAACCTCACAAAACAAACATATACTGTTGTTTTTTAATTTTTTTTTTTCCAGAAGGACACTAACAACTAGGGAAATCAGGAAAAAGCTCTTGAAGGAGTTGGTACTGAGTTGAACCTTAAAGGAAGTAAGTGAACCCAAAGGCAAAGGAGAAGAAAGGGAACATTGTGCATAGAAGGAAGTTTATAGATAGAACTATAACTTTTTGGGGGGGCAGGGTTGCAAGGCAATGGGGTTAAGTGACTTGCCCAAGGTCACACAGCTAGGTAATTATTAAGTATCTGAGGTAGGATTTGAACTCACATCCTCCTGACTCCAGGGCTGGTGCTCTATCCATTGTGCCACCTAGCTGCCCCAGAACTATAACATCTGTTGCAAAACCTAGTCATATGAGACTCTCTCATTGATGGAGAAGAATGCTTTACCCTGAATGAGTGCCTTCAGAAGAACTGGAAAAATCAAGAAAGTTCTAGCCTTCTTGAGCTTTCTTCAAGGTTCATCAAATATCAGAAACTTCTACATTCCAGCCTCCAGAGAAAAGATGGAAGAGCAAAATTCATTTCAGAATGCTTGAAGGCATAAAAGGAGTAGTCACTCTCATATCTCTGTCCCCAGTTTGATATTCTATAAGATCAAAGTGATTTTTCCCTTGAGTGAAATCCAGAACCCTTTCTCTTGGATGAGATGAATTATTTTGCTTTCAATGGGAGAGTTCTTTCACTGTGTATCATCTGGAATATATATTCTCCTATTCTCTGATTTCTCTTTATCTATGACTTGGATAAATGAAGTGTTGAGTTTTTTCTATTTTCAATGTGTAGTCATTGTAGAAGTAGTATTGGTGGAAAAGAGATCAAACCTTGGATATAGCCTTGGAGACTCCTTTCCCTTCAATGTTGATTACAAAACAATAAGAACCTAGATTGAACTCATTCACTTACCCTGAACTAATACTATTTAAAAGTGCATCTAGGAATAATTCTAACCTGGCACTCTCTTTTTCTAAGGAGAACAGAGTGGCCTCTGGCCCATTTCCTGTTTCCCCTCCTGTCAGGAATTAAAGTTTCTCTCTTGGAAAATATTGAGGGGGGGGGGAGGCAGAGAAGAGACTAGCAATGTCTATTCTGCATCCATTTGAACTCTACATAAAGAGAGCAAACTTGCCATATGTGGACCTCCCTCCAAAAACAATTGTCATAGATATGTGCCAGTTCATGAATTTTTCACTTATGAAATTTTGGTATAGTCAAGAGAGATGGACTAGTTCTGGGTTTTAGTCCTGGATCAGTCATCAATTTATGATGATCTTAGAATCTTTTCCACTTCCAGGCCTCTATATCTTTATAAGATCTTTATAAGAGTCTTTGATTAAGAACAGTAATGTTGTTAGAGACCTTGAAGGCCATGTAATTCCATCTGTTTTAATGGACAACTTCTTAATGATAACCAAAACCAGTTGTTGCTTGAATTCAAACATTGCCACCAACAGGCTAAGTCCAGAAGCCCTGTGGGTGGTTGCATCACCTCCTTCCCCCAGACCCATAGTCATGATTCCAGTCCAGGCCTCACAAACATTATCTGAGAAAAAGGAGCCAGATATCTACAACTGCCACTCAAAGGGCAGGCAGGCAAGTATGCCAGCCTAGCTAAAGCAGTAAAGCAACTTTAGAGAGAGAGAGATAAGAAGCATTATGTGGCAAAGCTTGCCAAACCACTGTCACCTTAATCACCAACTCCCCTCATTTCCCAGGGTAAAGATAATCCAAGGCCCTAACCCATTAGTCTTTGGAATAACCAAACTTCCAGCATAGTACCAAATGGTTCAAGATCAAAAATTGATATGATTTCATTAGTGGAAATAACATTAAAGAAGAGGCATCACCATCTGCTTTGGGAAGGTTCCATCTGACTTGAGCTGAAACCTTCCATATGTGTTGTCTCCTCTATTAGAACTTGAGTTCCTTCAGAGCAGAGACTGTCTTTTCTATCTGTATTTTTACCATTTAACCCAGTCCTTTGTACATAGGAAGAATTAGAGTTTTTATTCATTAATCCATTCTTCAATTTTACAAATGAGGAAACTGAGACCTGGGAAGGCAAAGTGAGCTGCTCAGAGTCATTCAGATAGAAAAATGGTAGAAGCAGGATTTGAACTTTTTAACTCTAAAATTCTGCACTAGGCCACCCTGATCCCCTCCTCAGCCAGTCAGTCAGTAAACAGTTATTTATTAAGTACTTATTATATTATATATTCCAGACATTGTTCTAAGTCCTAGAGATAGGAAAAAAGACAAATACCTCATTCTTTGCTTCAAGCCATTCAGATTCTAATGGGGAAGACGACATACCAATAACTAGGGTTGTACGTTACATTTTACTTACAGAATAGATGAAGGTAATTTCAGAGGGACATTAGCAATGAAGGTAGATTAGGGAGAAGAGTTGTAAGACAAGTTGTTATTCATCCATCATTTTTGAAGAGGATCAATGATATCAGAGAATGATGATTTGGGAAAGAATTGGATTTCAGTGATGCAAAGCTGCCCAAAGTTATCAGCCTCACTCTCTTCCAGAATCATTGAAGTCCAATGGCAAGACAAAAGTCAGGATGAAGAGCAATGGCCCTGGATGCAGTCAATAAATTTGATATCTTCACTGTCTGACCAAGAACTCTATAGGCCTGCTTCATGGCCATTGGAACCAATAGTTCTCATCTGACCATTCTATGTCTTCACATGCTGGAGGTATACATCCCTCTGATTAACCAACAGGTCTGAAGCCTATCAGGTAGGATGAGATGAGGAAAGCTTCCTACAAGAGCTAGGATTTACTTTCTCCATCATATTTTTTAAAGTTCCCTCCATCCCTGCCATTTTATGTTTAAAGGCCCTTTCAGTTCCAACACTATGAAACCACTGTGGATAGAAAGCATGAAGAAGGAGGTAGGAGCGGAAGAAGAAGGAGGATAGTGTGGGAGGGGAGGGGGAGAAGGAGGCTGCCTTCATAGAAAAAAAGCCTTGTCTCTATTAAGCAGTCTCTGCATATCTCTAAGAAATAGATATTTGGAAAAGCAAGAAATCAATGCTCAGGCTGAGTCACTTGATTGGCTCACTCACTTATTAGCGTGCCCGATGTTCCCCTTACTCTTTGTGTTCAGAATGGATCTTTATTGCTTAATTCTCTGTATCTGAAGTGCTAGCGAATTGTAAAATCCTATTGCTTAACATGTGGCATTAAATATTGAACTAGGCAAAAAAAAATCAATTACAGGTTCAGTTGTTGATTAGCCTTTCTTTTGGAATTGAAAGTAAAGTGTCATTATTGCTATTTTTTTAAAATTCATAAACTATTGTATGTGTAAAGGTTTATCAAATAGATCTGGCCCATTAGAGGCTGGTGTCATCTTTCTAGTTATTGGCTCTGGGCCATAGCTCCTCTTGATTTACACATGGCAGTTTTCTCTCCTCCATCCTCCTCCCTTTTCTTCTGGCTTCTCTGTGCATCTAACATGCTGAAAAGTGTTAGCTTCTAAAACATAGATGTCAGAAGCCTTAGTCAATCCAACAAAGATAGCAGGGAAGGAGCAATGTCAGCTTCCTATATGGTCCCTTGCCAGGCCAAGGGGGTAATAATAAGATCCTTTAGATTTGCACAGGACTTTAAGGTTTTCAAAGCACTTCCCCATCCTTTATCTTCTCTGATGTTGGCAACAGCTGTAGTATGACTACAATCAGTTGAGGGCAGCAGCTGCTGACTGTATTTGTTGTGAGACCACCAAACTCTCCCATTCAGAGGATACCAATAAGAAGCATATATAAGAAAAGAGAGCCTATACCTCTTGACTCCACTTTGGTGTGTTCTATGAAAGGTGTATTCAGAAATGAGGGAGAGGAAGAGGATGCAGAGGAAGGCTTCTTTGCACAACATCAATGAAATTATGAAGATTCTCTCAGTCCTCCTACAACTGTTTTCTTGTGCATTTTCCTGAGGAGAGTCTCTCTCATGAGACTGATGATAACAAGAGTCTGAATCTTATGCAAAGAGTGGGTTATCAAGAAGGGCTAGGTGGTGATGATTTTAGATCATTAAGACTGGTAGCTACATCCTCAACAGCTCCAAATGAACTTATTAGATTGCTAAAACCTAGGTCTTGGTTCTAGGTCTGGACCACGTATACTTAAGAAGTTGATAGAACAGGTACCCAGTTCACTGGGTTCTGATCTGCATTGAAGGAAAAGTTGAGTATTGTGAATAAATATTATTATTATTATTCCCCATTTTGTGGATGAGGAAGCTAGAGGCCCAAAGAAATGAAGCAGTTTAACCCCAAATAACATGATTAATGGGACCTGGTCCCATTAAAATTTTTATAGACACACAGAATTTCATAATTGAAAAGAATCTGAGGCCATCTACCAGAAGTGTGTTTTGTAAACCTTTAATATACAGCTATTCCTGGGAAAAGGGTAACTCACTTCAGTCTCATCCACATTATTAAAATTTTCTCCATCACTTTCTTAAATCTAATCAATCAACAAAAATATAAATGAAGCTCCGAATTGTAGCATTTGTTAATTTCTGAATTATACATGCTAATAGCAAAAATTTAACAACTGACTCCAACACAATCCTGCCTTCTTCCTAAGAGCAAGCTGGAACAAACATTCTTTCTATGATGTATTCAACAAGGGTACTTTCCTCAATATCATACTACTTTTCAGTTAGTATAACTGAACCAAAATCATCTCCAGAATTTTTGCAAGACATCTTCTGACTCAGAACCTCTCTTTTCTGAAGCTTTATTAATGTCCTCATTTGTCTAAAAGGCATCATAAACCCATGGCAATCATGGTATCCTGATCCTCCCTTTCAAGATGTGGATACTTCCCCCCCTCCCCCACAAAAAAATACACATTCCTAACCTCTTCCCCCTACACTTTTCAGTTTCCTTTTATGTGTTATCTTCCTCCCATTAAAATATAAGTTCCTTGGGTGGCACAGTGGATAGAGCACTGGCCCTGGAGTCAGGAGTACCTGAGTTCAAATGCAGCCTCAAACACTTAATAATTACCTAGCAAGCCACTTAACCCCATTTGTCTTGCATACATACATATATATGTGTGTGTGTGTGTGTGTGTATAAAGCAGGAACTGCATCTTTTTGCTTTTGTTGGTATTTCTAGTATTTACCACAGTACTTGTTCAAAGGAGTACTTAATAAAATGCTTATTGATTTAACTTGTTCACTGGGTCCTGGGAAAGCAAAAAACAAAAACAAAATAATACTTTTCTTCAAGAAGCTTACATTTTCCTAGAGGGGAAGAGATGCAATGTATGTACAGATAGATGAAAGTCCTCCTGGTGAAAGTAGAATCTAAACTGAACTTTAACATAGCAATCTAGTCCTATTTTTTTCCACAAGTAAAATCTAAGTTTCTTGAGGGTAGTGGGTTGATCATTTTGATATTAGTATCCCTAACTCAGTACCTTGCAAATTGTAGGTTCTTAATAAATGTGCTAATTCAACAGACTAGTTAAATTCAAAGCATTTGGATACATTAACTTCTTAACACTGCTACTATACCAAATATAAATCTTTCTTTGATTGAGAAGGAAATATTGTCTTCCAGGGATTTATCATTTTAAAGATCAATGATTATTGTATTACTGAGCTTAGGAGCAACTATTAATAGAATTTTATTTTATGCCCCAGGAAACTTGTTTTTGAATATGTCCTTGACCTATGAATAACCATGAATACATCACTTTACCCAATTGACTCAATTTCCATATCAAGAAAAATGAACATGACAATTGGGCATCACAGAGACTTAATAAAGAAGAATCAGTTTTTGTTTTCTGAAGTTTCTGAAACTTCCTGGGTGGGGGATCATGCTACATTTTGATGATCTGGTCTTTTATTATGTGTATACACGTTCTTTTAATCATCCATTCAACCACTGTTTATTAAATGCCCAATAATGGGGGGAAGTAATTGAATCAGATAAATCAATACTCCACTTAATATGTGAGAAAATTTTGTGCCCTGATAGCATTGTGAGATGAGAAAAATCAGTTGACCAGAGGTGTGAACAGGTGTGAACTACATATCAATAGAGTCTGGATGCCCTTGTCTTAGTGTAATACTTAGATATGGTCTGTCAAGGGTAAATTAAAGAGGGAGTTGCACCTCTGCATTTCTAGAACTTCTGTCTTACAAAGTCACTCAAGATACAATGTGTTTTTTGGGCTGCCACATCACTGCTGGCATATGTTGAGTTTGTCAAGTTAGCTTTAGATAAGATCTAGATTTAAATCTGACCTCGGACACCTACTATTTATGTGACTCTAGGCAAGTCAGTGAACTTTTATGTGACTCAGCTTCTGCTGTATTAATGGTGTTCAAAGAGGATGAGCACCTCTGGTGTAAGAGTTTGAACGCTTTTCAAGGCTGTTCATCCATCTTTGGTGGCTATCTTCACCCAACTTTCACCAGTGGTTCCAAGATGTAGTACCATAAACAGGTAAAACCTTTTCACATTGGAGGTTCAAAGATGAAAAATGCCATCTTTCCTTTTACTGAGTTTATAGTTTAATAGAAGGAATGTGGCATATACTCATGTTTGACACAGTAGAATATGATAGTGGCAAAGGACAAATTCAGACAAAGTACCCAAGGAAAATTTGAAGAGGTGGTAAAGGAGAGAAGATTTTTGACTTGGGGAGAGGAGAGAAAATTCAGATGGGGAAGCAGAGATGTTTCATAGAGAAGGCATTTTGGTCTGAAAGGAAGAAAAGGATTTCAACAGGAAGACATGAAGGAGGAGAGAAATCTAAGAACAGGGAAAGAACTTTGAAGCTGAGTAAAGTATAAGATTAGAGTAATTCCTTCTGTATAGATTAAAAAGTGCTTGAAGGAAATGGTATGAATTGAGTCTGGAAAGGTAGCTGGAGCCAAATTGTAGAATATCTTAAATTCCATCACAGTTAAATTTATTAAAATTAAGTGAATTAATTTTTTAAAATCACTTTTACAAGTACAAGGGAGGCACAGTTAGACAGTAATTTGTCTGAATGAAATCTGGATGGTTTAGTGAACTAAAATAATAGATTTAGATCTGGGAGGAACCTTTGGTATTACTGAGTCCAACCTTTTTATTTTACAAATGAGAAAACTGAAGTTTGATTTTGAGTTCATCCTTTGTTTTTGAAGAGGATCAATGACATCATGAGTAATGGACTGAAGTGAAGCAGAGTTGCACAAAGTCTTCAACCTCACTCTCTCTGAGTTATTCAAGTCTAGTAGCAATACAAAAATCACTATACCTGGAGATGGTCAGGGATACAGTGGACAGCTTTGGTATTTTTGATATCTGATCAAACTCTAAGAACTTTATAGGTCTGCTTCATGGCCATTGGAACAAATTATTATTATCCTCCCATTCTGCCATGTCTTCACATGCTTCACATCTCCCAACTTAATTATGGATTTGAAGTCTCTCTGTTATCCTCAATCTGGCTTGGTCCATCTGTTAATATGGTTTTGCCAGAGTGTAGCTACTGCTCATGATGCAGGTTCATGGAGTCACAGGTAAGAGTTGAGTCAAGATGAATAAGCAGCCCTGAAAAAGGCTTAAAAGCACTTACACAGAGATAACAATTTTCCTACAACCCACACATCACAGAAACTGAGCACATAACAGTTAGCTGCTTTGTCCAGAAACACATAGTAGGCATCTGAGGCCAAGTCTTCTCAAATTACATATTGCAAATAAGCTCAACTGAATCAGCAGAGTCATGTGGTAACCCAAAAACCAATTCCATCTTGTGCTACATTACAAGAGGCCTAGCTTCCAGGAATGCAAAGGTTCACCATTCACTTTACTCTTCCCTTGCCAGACCACATCAGATCAATCAGTTCTGAACATCACAGAGGAGGAAGAACATTGATAAAGCAGGAGATTGCCCGGAGAAGGGTCATCTCTTTTAGGAGGGGCATTGAGTCCATTCCATAGGAGGACTGGTTGATGAAATTAACATAGAGAAGAAAAGATTCTATTCAAATATTTTCCATCAAAAAGAATAAGAATTGTTCTGTTTTGTCTTCCAAAAATATCAGAATTAGAAACAATAGGAGGAACATGAAAAAAAAGCAAAGTTTTATTTGATTTTAGGAAAATTTTAACAGCTAGAATCATCCAAAAGAGGAATGTACTGTGTTATGTACCTATAGGTTATCCCTCACCAGAAATCTCTTTGGGTTGGACCAAATGACTACTTAGCTCTTTCTAACTCTATAATTTTGTGATTTTTGAGATCATAAACCTAATGGGTTTATGTTTTATCTTACAGGAAACTACAGCAGAAAAACAACACAATCGGGCATGTTCATTAGGAGGAATATTTCAATGGCTGTTTGGAAGATGGATTAGAGAAGGAAGACACTCCGGGCAAGGAGACCAATTAAGAAAACATTATGATAGTTCAGATGTGAGGTAATGAGCATCTGAAAGAGGAAGGTGACAGTGTAGAGAAGGAAATAGATGTGAGAGATATTATGAAAAAAAGGAGCAGCAAAACTTGGCAACTGATTGGATATGGGGAATTTGTAAAAGAGAAAAAAACAAACATTTATTAAATGCCTACTATGTGCTATCCTAACAACAACCCTGGGACATTGATACTATTGTTGTCCCAATATCATAGATTAGAAAACTGAGGCAGAGTGAGAATAAAGGATTTGTTCAGGTAACAGATTCCAGGCTCTCTTGACTGAACCACCTTACTGCCTATAAGGTTTCAGACTTGGTTGACTGAGGGGTTAGTAGGTCTCCTTATGTTCATCAAGGAAAGAGGGAAGTGGAGAGAGGATATGCAAGTGATAAAATCATTTTGAAGCACTAATAGGATTTCTAAGTAGAGAGACATGTGACCAGAATTTAAAGTAGAGATTATAACTGAATATGTAGATTCAATATGTAGAGATGAGATCACCAAAGAAGAGATCAAAAGAAACAAAAACTGTAAGAATCGTCAATAAGTAGGAGTCAAGAAGATCCTAAACAAATGAAAGAAATCAAGATGGAATGGTCAAAAGCATAGGAGAACAATCAGAAAGCAATTTCTTAGAAACAAAGAAAAGCACAAATATCCAAACAGAGAAGGCAGTCACTTTGTCAAAAAGAATACGATGAAGAATGTGAAAAAGCCACTGGATCTGGCATTTGTCCTTAGACCCAACAATGGTAACCTTAGAGAGAGCATTATCAGTAAGGTGATGGTACAAGATGATTTTACAGAGGGTTGTGGAAATAGTGAATAGTTAAACAATTATAAACTATTCTATAATTGCAAACTCAAGGACAAGCTATTGTTATGATGAAGGATATCTGAGAATATTTCTAGGAATCAAGTAAGAAGTGAGCAGAGAAAAAGTTTGAAGATGAAAGAGGGACTGATGAATGCAGTAAGGTTTTCAAGCAGATGAGAGACTACAAGATGGCCACAAATGAAATCTTATTGAAGAGAAGGATCATTTCATTCTCAGAGACTAGAGCAAAAGAAAAGAGGCTATGTGAAGATGTTTGTTGCTGTATGGAAAATGGGAGAGGAGGAATTCACCATAGATGGCTTCAATCTTCTATATAAAGGAAGAAGTGGGGTCATTTAAGAAGGAGGATCATGGGGGCAGAGTTAGGAATGTGAGAAGTTTCAGAATAGTCACAGTGGAAAGTAATAAAGGAAGAAAATTAGAGATAAAGAAAAATATTGCTCTGCATTAGTTAAGACCCAGAGCTCATGTCTAGGGAGTATCTACTGGACAGATAGCCAATATACTCAATTTACTATAGGGACAATAATTCTAAGACTTGTTTATTTTGCATGGTCATCTTAGCTTCTGAAATACATGGTCACAATAAAAATTGTTTAAAATAAAACCAGAGCAGGCTGTTCATAGTCAGTGATCTGTAAGGATCAGGTAGAATCTTCCAGGATCTACAGCTAACCTCATCCTTACAGGGAGGATAATAGTACTTAATCTCTAAGATGACTCTGCTGTTTCTAATTTTTTCTCTTTCTTCTCACAGCCTTTCCCTTTTCTGCCTACTTAATCTCTCTTATTTTCTCCTTCCACCCCATCTGACATTTCTACTTCTGTTCTTCCTCTGCCCTTTCTTCTTGTTCCTCTTCATTTCTGCTTTCCCCTTCTCTTTCTCCACTTCTTCATTCAAAGTCCATGAATTGAATCAAGAATCTATTTATCCCAATATAATCTTTCTCCTGAACTTCAGTTACAAATTGCTATCTATTAGGCATTTGGGGCAGAATAATTCTTAGGCATCTCAGCATAGAATTGAAGGAAATTAAAGATTCTGAGAGGCAGTTCAATCATAACTGTCAGTCATTGAGGAAACTATTGTGATTGTTCAGGCAAGAAATAAGAGACTCAACTATTGAACCATCTGTTCAGGGATGTGCTAGAGGCAGGTCAAACCTGCTCTTAAAACCAATGGTTAGATATTTCAATTTTACTATAGATTCAGTCATGATTTATTAATTTATTGATTGTTTGGGTTAATTAAATGTTAATAATATAGATTAAACTTAAAATATGTTTTGTTTTGCTTTTTTCCTGAGAGATAGCTGCTAAATTTTTACCAGCAAAGATTTGCATCTCTAAGAGCAAAGAGAATAGGGACTATGTGAGAAATATGATGGAGAAAATAATCACAGGATTTGGTCAGATTGCAAGGGATTTAAGAGTAAGAAAAGAAGTAGAGGCAACAAATCTAGTCAATTTTTCCATTTTAGGAGTTTTGCTGAAAAAAAGGGGAAAAGATAAAGGATGATAGATAGATAGGATGGTGGAATCTAGTAAAAATCTTTGTTTTGATTTAAAGAAACATGGGTATGCTTAAAAGAAGTAGGCAAGGACCTACTAAACAAGGAAAGATAGAAAACTAAAGAGAGGGATATTATTGTGGTGTAGAAGTACTAAAATAGTGTAATGGAAGTGGAATAAAAATACTGGGCAGGATGTGAGACATCTAATAAGCCTTTTTCATATCTTCCAATGTCTCCCTCCCAAAATTAACTTGTACTTATATTTGGAGATTTGAACACATGGATACATTTGTTGTCTCCTCTGATTTGACTGTATACTTCTTTAGAAAAAAGGTCTATTTTACCTTGATCTTTGTATCCTCAAAAACCAACATAGCAGATGCTTTAAAATGTTGATTGAAGGGAATTCATATTTCATCTAGTCCAATCCTCTCTTTTTTTCATATGAGATCACTTCCCTAAAGAGATGAAATGATTTGCTGGAATTCACATTACTAGTAAAGAGTAAGTGTCACTCCGAGGTCTTATCCCAAAGAGATTATGAAAAAGACTTAAAAACCCACATTACATAGAGAGATAGAGATAGAGATAGAGATAGATAGATAGATATAGAGAGAGATGGAGATAGAGAGAGATAGAGATAGAGATAGAGATAGAGATAGAGATAGAGATAGAGATAGAGATAGAGATAGAGATAGAGATAGAGATAGAGATAGAGATAGCGATAGAGAGATATAGATGCAGAGCAACTCTTTTTGTAGTTGCAAAGAATTGGAAACTGAGGGGATGTCCATCAATTTGGGAATGAATGAACAAAATGTGGTATATGAATGCGATGAAACACAATCTTTCTATAAGAAACCATGAGGGGGGCAGCTAGATGGCATAGTGGATAAAGCACACACACACCCCCAGAGTCAGGAAGACCTGGGTTCAAATCCTGCCTCAGACATTTAATAATTACCTAGCTGTGTGACCTTGGGCAAGTCATTTAACCCCATTTCCTTGCAAAAAAAAAAAAGAAAAAAGAAATCATGAGGGGCAAGACTTCAGAAAAGCCTCAAAAGACTTACATGAACTGATGTTGAATGAAATGGACAGATCTAGAAGAACATGTTACATACTAAGAACAGTGGTGGGTGATAATCAACTATGATTTACTTGTTCACTTCATGGTACAATAATTAAAGACAATTCTAACATACTTGCAATGGAAAATGCCTTCCATATCCAGAGAGGGAACTGTGGAGTTTGAATGCAGACCAAAACTTCTTCAATTTTTAAACATTTTTATGTATTATATCATTTTTCCTCTCTAATGCTTTTTTTCTCCCACTTGGATTTGATTCTTCTTTCACAGCATGATTAATATGGGTCTATGTATAGCATGATTTAGAGCCTATGTTAGATTGCTTTCTTTTGGGGAGGGGGGAAGGAAGGGAGGGAGGGAGAAAAATGTAAAACTCAAAACCGAGAAAAAATATTGATTAGCGAATACTACTGTTGCATGTTACTAGAAAAACAAATAAATGAATACTGCTGTTGCATGTTAGAAAAACAAATAAATTAAAATATTTATAAAAAATTAGTAAGTAGCAGATCCAGGATATAAACCCTGGTCATCTGAATCAAAATTCAGAAGAATACTTTCAGCTGCCTCCACTTTCCCTGTGCTATATATTTTCTTTTTCATCTCTCTCCAAATTCCTATATTTCTCATCCCCATTATCCTAGTTCCATGCATCTTTAGTCTTCATTGAAAATTTAATCTTGAAAAATAATTTTGCCCTATCAAGTCAATCTAATTATCAGTCCTATAAACAAATTCTATGTTTTCTCACATCATTCTATTGAAATCATCCATAGGCTGAGATGGAATAAGGTATGTGTGTATTACAGAGGGGGAGATTATCTATACATTCCTGGAATTCCAAAATATCACTTAGAAAATTTTATTCTAATTTAAAGTCTCCCTCAAGATATTTCTATAGCAAAATTTAAGAATGAATTCTAGGGATGGTTTTCTGGGCAATGTGTAAAATGGTGGTGTCTCTTTTTAATTTACATATTCTGGATAATTAAATGAAATTGTATTTCAACATGTTATTCAACTTCAGGATGTAAATGATGATATCTATCTGATCTCCCAGCTGTGACTTCTAATGGATGAATAATGTTCTCTAGTTATTGGGGCCATTGCTGCTTAGATTTGTAGGAAAGAATAAATGAAGGAATGAATGAATGAGTGAATTAAAAAAGACATTTATTGGATACTCAATAAGTGCAAAATGTTGTACAAAGCTCTAAGGATACAAGTAGAAGAGCAAAATAGTTCCAATTCTCAAAAGGCTCACATTCTAGTAGGAGAAGGCAAACACACATGGGAGGTTTCAGGTACAAATAATTTAGGATCATAGCAATTTACATTTGTAAAGGATGCATGGGATTTCATCAGAGAGTTACAAACTCAGAAGGAAAGATAAATTGGGCATGTAATAAGAAGAGAATAGCCAAAGGACAACACATATACTCCAAGAGTATCTTTGAGATTCCAGGAAACAAGGAAGAAGACTCCCAATACATTAAGGTGAACCCCTATGAAGGATTACCAGGAATATATGCATAAAAGTTCTAGAGTATAACATTTTCTGCAAAGTTTGTCACTGAGGAGATCATGGATGCATTAAACTATAATACTTTACCATAAGCAAAGCACAACTAATCTGGTAAAGTAGACAAAATATTTATTACTATGCCATTTTATAGAAAAAGAAATCAAAGTTTAAAGAGGTTGTAAGCCACTTGTGACCACAGAACTAAAGACTGTCACACATCTCTCTGGAAAGAACTTTGAAATAGAACTCATGAGAACTGAGTTCTAGTTCAATTTATGAACAGCTTTGACTGACAAATAGAAAACTTTGATTCTGCTGATAAAAGATACACTGGAATTTACTGTAGTATAAGATAAATTCTTAATTGAAACACATTTATTAAAATATTTCAACTACTATATGCCAAGTACTTTTTCTCTAGTCATAGAAAGTCCATTAAATTATCTAAGACCTTGAAGTTTTAGTATCTGCATTATTAGAGGAAGTACCCACCTTGATTACATCATAGTTTTTTGAAATATCAAATTATAAGCATTTATAAATATCATCCTTGAAAAACACATTTTAGAATACATTTAAAAAATGCAATCACTTAAGTACAATTAGGTTCCTTATTCATGAATCTTTAATTGTTATCAATGTTATTTCTTGCTCTCTTTTCTCTCCATGACTTGAAAGAAAATTTTAGCTATGCCATTTACTTCTGTTCATCAAATCAGAGATAGCATATCCAAAGAGATCAAATGAAATAACATAGACAATGTATACTGTAAACCTTAAGACATTATAGGAATGTTAATGAAACTCCTTGATCCCATTGGTTGGGGATTTCTTCCTTATTAGTGGAAATGATGCCCCTGTTCTACCAAGGATGATATGAGAAGTGAGAACTTCAGTTCTAAGCCAGTTCTTTTCAGGGATTCATTATTCAGATATTACTGGATTGCAGCTTCTAGAGAGATGAAAGGTCAACTCTGCATCACTAGGATGACAAAAGAGGAGTGGGCAGTTTCTATCATGCTCTTATTCTTAACTTGCTTCACTAGAGACTTTTAGGGAGTCATGAAATGATAAAAAGAGTAATAGGCTTCACATAAACAGAGAACTTTCATGTATGATAGGGAGGTCTGTTGATGTGTGTCTTGAAGGGAAGCAGAAGAAACATTTTGAACATCTTTTCCCCCCCTCAACACACAAACACACACCAAACATACACACACACACACACACACACACACACACACACACTTCTTCAAGGGAAACTTTCACTCCTGTGAGGAGAAGCAGGGGTTAGAAGTTACTCTACTCTTCTCAGAAAGATGGGGTACCCTCACATTAGAAGTATATCTGCTCCCTTAAATATTATTAGTCTAGGAGACATGAATAGATTCAGTCTATCTTCTGATCATTTTGTCATTTGGGGGGAGGGGGCCTCAAGTCCTATATTTAAGGCTCGATCCCTTCCTGCCTAATACTAATTCCATAATGAGCATACATAGAGAATAGGGGGGAAATTATCCAAACCATAGTAAAATAAAAATCAGAAAAGTTATCTGTAGGAGAATACATGTCAGACAATACACAGTGAAGGAGCTCTTCTATTTGGAGAAATATAACACAACTTAACAGAGAAAGGATTCTAGGTCTTACCCAAGGGGAAACTCTGCAGCCTTTGAATAGAAAACTGGGAAGAGAGACAGAATGGAGACGGTCCATTCCTTTCATGTCTTCACAGAATCTTTTCCTTCAATAATCTCAAGTGGACTTGGTCTTTTCCCTATTCTCAAAATTGGAAACTGGGATCCCCTGAATGATGAATCCATAAAAGAGAAACTGAAAAAGAAATATAACTCTAATCTCCCACTAACACCATCTTGCCCCTTCACTAAGAAAGACACTATACTAATGGGTTTTGGGTAAAGGGTTGCACTTATATTAACATTTATCATTATATTATTAGTATTTTGCAATCCTAAATAAGTCACTTAATCTCTGTTTGCCTTAGTTTTCTCATCTGAAAAATATCAATAATTATAGCACCCACCTCTCAGAGGTGATAGGAAGATAAAATACAAAACCATAAAAGCATTCCAAGAAAATTAATTCCTATCATTGTTGTTAGTATTAATAGAAGTAAGAGAAGTCATGGAATTAGACCAAATAGGATCTTAAAGCTGGAAAGGACCTTAGAGTTCAACTTCTCATTTTATACATAAGAAACCTGAGATCCACAGAAAGTAACTTATGCCAGGACACAGCTATCCTAAAACAAAACTAAGCAAGCGAAACACAAAAGCAAAAAACAAATTTGATTTGGGAGGTCCTTTGGGACTCACAACTCTATAGTGTGTTGGAGTCGGGGGAGCTCTGTTCCAGTCCCTGCATCACCATCCCTGCTTGATCACAAAGTCATTTCCTCTTCCATGTACTCAGTTTATACCTCACTAAAAGGATGGGGGTTGGACTTTGACCTCCTGGCCTTTGGAACTGGAATTGAATAATGGCCCTACTCCCTATCTCCCTGTTCTTTCAGCTTCTGCCCCTAAGCTCTTCTCTCCCCAGGTCTTCCTTGTAGCATTGAAGAAGACAGATGTGAACATCAAGTCCATGTACAGTCCAATACATGAAAATCCAATCAGAAAAAAATAAATTGCTCTTTTTAAAAGAGATTCTCCTTTACATTCACTTCCATGTATTTTTTGAAATATGCATATTTTCCAAATTTAAGTTTACACATAAAAACCCATGGGGAAGCATTTGGCTGTAGCCATTCTGCCAGTGACATTATCATTCTAGAGAAGAAGGGGCTAGAATATCAGAAAGTCACAAAGCTTCACTTTTTTTAATTCCTTGGCAATGTTTCATAGGCTCACCTACTCTTTCAATGATCTTTTATCACTATCTACCAAGCAAAGCTTCAAAGTAGGGAAACATGTGCTTGCCAAAAGTATTCAGTGCTCTCCTAGAGGATTTCCTGCACAAATCCCAATAAAGAAAGAATTCCCCAAAGATGAAGTTCCCTAGATGTTCATGTTTCTGGTTGGCATTGTGATTGGAATGAATGAAAGAAAAAGCATTTGTTAGTGTTTACTGTGTATAAGGCTCTCAGCAAGGCACAGGGGATAAAAACAAACAAATATTAAGTTCTATTCACTGGCAACTTGGATTCTTTTTTCTATTTTTGTTTTTATGTGATTTTTCTATATTTTTTTCAGTTACATGTAAAAAAATCCTCATTTTTGTAAGATTTCTTTCTCCCTTCTTCCCCTCTCTCCTTGACAGTGAATAATCTGATATAGGTTATACTTGTACAACTATGTTTGTAATATTTACAAACATATTTCCATATCAGTCATGTTGTAAAAGAAGAATCAGAACAAAAGGGGAAAAAGCATAAGAGGTTAAAAACATAAAACAAATTTTAAAAATTAAAAATAGGATGCTTTGGCCTGTATCCAGACTCCATAGTTCTTTCTCTGAATGTGAAAGGTATTTTCCATCATGAGTCCTTTAAAAATTGTCTTTACATTGTACAGCTGAGAAGATCTGAGTCTATAATAGTTGATCATCACACAATGCTGCTGTTATTGTGTACAATGCTCTCTTGGTTCTGCTTACTTCATTCAACATCAGCTCATGCAAGTCTTTATAAGTTTTTCTGAAGGAAATGAAGATTTCTTATAGAACAATAGTATTCCATCACATTTAGATACTACAATTTGTTCAACCATTCCCCAATTGATGAGTATCTCCTCAATTTCCAATGCTTTGCCACTATAAGAAGAGATGCTATAGATATTTTCGGACATTCGGATCCTTTTCTCTTTTTATTATCTCTTTAGGATAGAGAACCAGTAGTGGCATTGCTGGATCAGAGGGTGTGCACAGTTTTATTGCCCTTTGAGAATAGTTCCAAATTGTTCAAGTATTGCTGGATCAGTTCACAACTCCAATAGTGAATTATTGCTTTCTTACAAGCTCATCAACATTGTTAGGAAACTTACATTCTAATAGAAGAAGGTAATAATGCCATGGTGCTCAGGGGGGAAAGTATGTGGATGGTCAGAGGGATGCTAAGCTGATGCATGGAACAGTCAGCTTATATATCCTTTCCCAGAAGCCAGAATATTATTAAATTGATTACCACTCCAAAGCAAGAGGTGGAAGGGAATGGGATGGACAGTAGCTTGGGTGGAAGGGTTTATAGAATGGGAAGGTGAGCACGGTCTAGTATGGAATCAATTTGAGGTAGTAAACTAATAAGCTTCAGGGAGGGAATTTCAAAGATGAAGGAAGGCTTTAACTTCCCATGGGAAGCCCTGAAGATCCTATGTATGTGTAGGTGGTATTTAATTCAAATTATCCTTCTCCAAGTTCAAAAATTAAGACTCATGAATATATTTTTTTAAAAAATCAGTATTTTTAGGATTTAGAGAATTATCATGGAAGAGGGATTATATTTATCTAGTTTGACAATGGAGGTCAGAATTAGGAACAAATGAAGCCAACAAGGAAGGAAGATTTTGGCTAGATTTAAGGAAAAATGTTCTTACATATAAAGCTGTCCCAAATTGGAATGGGTTACATTAGAAGGTAGTACATTTCCTCTTCATGGGGTGTTGGGGTCAAGAAATCATAATGGGGACTCTTTATTGAATACTTCCCAAATATGACTTTTAAAAAGATAGCCCCCTCAAACCTACCTCCTACTCTGCCCACTGGGCTATAGAAGTGGGTACAGTCGCACATCATGATTTTTACTATTGTTTAATCTGGGAGGAGTTGAAAATTCTGGCTCTGTTTGCAGGAATTCAATTACCCCTGAAGATTACACAAAGATTATCAAAGTTGTAAACAGCAGAAATATGCTGAGAGATCAATGGAGCACAACAAAGATCATATTTAACAGGAGAAATAAAAGTTAGAGCTGGCTGGCAGGCACAGACAGAGGAGTATAATGTCACATCATCATGCTGAAGGTTAGAAAGTAATTGAAATCTCTGTTAGATAACAATATATCCTCCTGCTCTGGTTTGTACTTGGGAAGCACGGTTCTAATTTCATATCTCAGCAATTCATTTGTGTTAAATAGACACAGTATTTGTGATGTGTTTCCATTATGTTGGCCATGCCGAGTGGTTCAAATTGGGTTAGACAGTGCCAACCAGGCTTGGTATCCCCAATAAGAATGTGATATACAGTTCATAAATTTCATTTATCCTCACCAGGGAATGTTCAGTCTAAGAATGGCAGAAACGTCCACTGAAGAATAAAATACATTCTCTTTCCCCATCCTAAAATCACAGCTCAGTTCCTTAGGGTCTGAATGTTTATTTTTGGTTTTTTTATTGTTGTTTGCTTATGGAGTGAGGTACATTTAGACTGAGATTTGAAGTGCTAGAAATCATAGCATCACATAACTGTATGTTGTTGATATTTCACCAGAAACCTTGTTCTAAATTACATGAAGTGATTAGTAACTACCTCTTGGGTCATTAACTATGTTGATTGTATAGGTCAGCACTGAGAGCCATAAATAATAAAATCAATTATAAGTATCCCTTTTATAAACAAAGCATTTTTATATTTACAAAGATGTTTTACCTAATTTGTCTCTTTTGAATGTCATAATCACTCTATGGTGATGATGAACCCTCGTTAAGAAATGAGAAAACTAAAACCATATGGGGGTCAGTGACTTCACCAAGGACACACAATTAGGAATTCATACAACCAAGACCAGAGTGCATATCTTTTGATTCTCAGATCTGTATTCTTTTCATGACCATCTAATTTATCATCAAGTGATTACAGTCAGTAGATTCATTCTTCTTCATCTTGGTGCAGTTCACCACATAAAGGTTTGACAAAGAGGAAGGGATAGGATATTTCTGTCACAGGTGAAGAATCAAGTTGGAGGGACATGAAGGCAGAAACGGTAACATGCTTATCATTCCTTCCTCTTTCCCCTTCCTTCATACTTAAACCACTTAAATTTCTGGGAATTTTTAGTGGTTTTCAAATCTACTATGATTTGGCAGCCAATTAAGTCAATGTAATCTCAGGCTACACTGAGAGAATCCCCAGGGAGACAGTAAGACCAATTTATTTTGCTGAAGCCTGACCACATTTGGAGGATTGTGTCTGGGTTGGGTCATATGCTTTGGGAAGTATATAAATAACCTAGAGAGAGTGTCTAGTTTAGAGAAGACAAATAAAGATCATACAATGAGAGGAACTGGTAACTAGTTTCTGGTAGTGTACAAAAAGATCCACAGAAAGGTCAAATAAGATGAGGAAAAAGACTGAAAAAAAGCCATGAATTTAGTAGCACATAGAATACATGCAAAGGTAAATAATCAGCAAATATTTAATATGTACCCACTGTGGGCCAGAAATTATCCTAGGAATGATGATGATGATGATGATGATGATGATGATGATGATGATGATGATGATGATGATGATGATGATTCAAAGATAAAAGTAAAACACCTCGAGGACTTAGTGTTCTAACACACATATCTTACACTAAATGCTTACACTAAGACTTTGGTACACTCTGTATATGTATGTGCTTGTGTGTGTACAAAAACAAAACAGATACAAAGTACTTTGGAATTCAAGGTATTAGTAATTGGAGGAACAAAAGGGTTGAGTCTTGAGGAAAGACAAAGATTCCAAGAGTCAGAAGTGAAGAGGGAGTATTTTTTCAAGCTTGGGGGAAGGAGACAGTGCAACATCATGGAGATGAGAATGTTGAATGCAAGCAACTTTAAGATCAGTTTGGTTGGAACATGGAACTTGGGAAGTAGTTATGTATAATAAGACTAGAAACAGAAAATAGAGCCATGTTTTGATGAATGGTAAATTTGCAAGAGTTCTTATGTAATACTAGTGATGACTGGAAGCTAATGCAGCTTATTGAGGGGTGATATCTTTATTGAAGAAAGTATCTTTGCTTTAGGAAAATCACTTTGGTAGCTTTTTGGAGAGTGGATTGATCTGGGGAGTAAAGAGGTAGACAGACGAATTAGAAGGTTATCATAAAGTCTCCTAAAAGCAATGAAATGAATCGAGCCTACCATAGTGAATAATGCCCTGATCCTGTGGTCAGGAAGACTTGAGTTCAAATCCTGATTTCATAGGCTTACTTAACTGTATGACTCTCAGGAGAGTCCCTGAAGCTCTGTCTCCTCAGCTTCCTCAATCTATAAAACAAGGATGATAATAATAATTTCACAGAATTGCAGTGAGAATCAAATGAGATAATAATACATTACTTAGCACAGTGTCTGGTATATAGTAATTGCCTAATAAATGCTTATTTCCTGCCTCTCTTGATGTAGTCTTGATGAATCTTTGTGATTAACTCTTCTCTGTTTAGGATATTTCTCTTTAAAAATATATCTTAGAGTTTTGCCAGAACTTTAAGTCAAACTCTAGGAATTGTAAAGACTCTGCTCTCCACATTTTTGTTTTTTGTATTTAAAAAAAATATTGGTAAATTTGCCCGTCACTACCCCAGGGCCAGCTCTACAATTTTCCATAATCTTCTAAAGATCACTGAAAGTACCTCAACAATCATATCTGCCTGTTTGTTCAGTCCTCTGGGATATACTTTATCTGAGCCTGGTGACTTGAGCTCATCAAGGGCAGAAAGGTATATGCTTACTATCTCACTGTTTATCTTTTCTCCAATTCCTTATTAGCCATTTTGTTCTCTTCTTTCCAGACCAAAGATCATTTTCCTTGGCAGGAAAAAAAAAAAAGATAAAACTACTACCAAAAAATAAAATTCAATAGCTCCATTTTCTAGCTATCATCCATTACCATTATTCCATTTATCCTGAGCAGTGGTTCTATCTGTACTTTGATGCCCTTCTTTTCTCTAATATTAATTTAAGGAGGGGAAAGGAAAATTTTTATTATGCTTAGATTTCCTCCAAGCTTTATCACTTCTGATAGTAGCCTGGGAAAATTATACAATGTTTCTTTTAAAAATTTCATCCTTTATTTCCCATGCTACTTTCCTTTTTGTTCATATCTGTTCTTACATATATATCATATTTTAATGATGTCTTTGGTTTTTATATCAGATTAATTTCTACATATGTCCTTTCACTTTGCCAACAGATACCTTTCCTACTTTGTAGTAAAGTATAAAAAAATAGAAGAGCAATTTAGCAAAACTAAACAACTAAGTAGTAAATATGTGTAATATATATATATATATACACATGTTTGCATGAATATGTATTATAGATATGTGGGCATATGCACAGACACACATGTGTGTGCATGTATAAACATTTCAAACCTATCATTCTGTAGTTCTGTAGTTCTGAGATTGTTCATTTTCTCAATGCTTCTCTAGGCATTATAATCAGACAGTGTTCAATTTCAAATCTTTGTTCTTTTTACTTGCGCATGCACGTGTGTGTGTGTGTGTGTGTGTGTGTGTGTGTGTGTATGTGTGTGCTGGTTTTTTCTAATTCTGTTAACTTCATATAAATATTCCTTCCCATACTCTTCTGAATTCTTCATATTCATTATTTCTTATGGTGCTGCAGTCATATTCCATGACATTTATGTACCATAATTTATTAAACCATTCCTCAAATGATGGGTATTTACTTTGTTTCTAGTTCTTGGCTTCCACAAAAAGGGATGCTATGGATATTTATATGTTGTGTCATTGATTCTCTTCTGGGCACATGCTAAACAGTGAAATATCTACATCAAAGGATTTCAAACATTTTTATTATTTTTTTTTAAGAATAATTCCAAATTACTTTCCAGAATGTTTGAATTAATTTACAATTCTCCCAACAATGTATTAAATATGCCTATCTTTGCCTAGTCCCTCCTCCATCATTGATCATTTCTACTTTTTACCATTTTGTCACATTTACACTGATTTACTGCATCTTGAATATAATACTCTTATCACATAGAGTTGACATTAAGAATTATCCCCAGTCATTGGTTTTCTTTCTTATCCTTCTTGCATTGATTTTGTTCATATAAAAACTCTTCAATTTGTTGTAGCAAAAATTATCCATTTGATCTTTTGTGTTTTCATTTCATCCTTGTTTTATTAAGGATTCTCCTTCTTGCTATAGCTGTGAAAGATATTTGAACTAATTCTGTCACATTTAATATTTAGGACATGTATTCATTTTGAACTTATTTTGATATAAGGGATACAATATTGATCTAAGCTTAATTTCTGTCAAATTTCTGTTTATTTTTCTCAGCAGATCTGGTCAAATAGAGAATTCCCTAAGTAATTTTTGTTATTGGATATATATAATTGTAAGCTATTGAACTAAACTTTTTTCTGACACTTGTTTATTCAGCTGTCTGTCCTACTTATCTACTCAAATTTTTACCCAATATCAAAGAGTTTTGACAATCTATCTCAATTTACTCATTTGTAAATAGAAATAATAATAATATCTACCTCACAGTGTTTCTGTAAGATAGAATGAGGTGATTTGGGTAAGACACTTTGCAAACTTTAATTATAAGTGCTATATTATTTTCTTTTTTGAAAGGTAATGGGGTCAAGTGACTTGCCCAAGGTCACATAGGCAATTATTAAGTGTCTGAGACAGATTTTGAACTCAAGTCCTGACTCCAGGGCCAGTGCTTTATCCACCTATCTGCCTTATATATAATTATTCTTATTGCTATTATTATTATTCCCCAGTAATTTCCACTTTAAAATAATTATTTATTTTGAAATTCTAGAGATTTTCTTCTGCAAAATGAATTTTTACATTTTTTTATTTCTATGAAAACAACTTTTTTGATAGGTATAGCATGTGAATGTGAAAAATGTGAAAAATGTGAAAAATGTGAAAAAAAGATATAAATTGCTTTATCATTTTTATTATGTTGACATAGTCAAGTCATTCCTTTTTTTGTAGTTGGCTTGTAAAAATTTTAGATATAATGATTTTTTATTTTTTAATTTATTTTTATTAAAGATATTATTTGAGTTTTACAATTTTCCCCCCAATCTTGCTTCCCTCCCCCTAGCCCCACCCCCCCATGGAAAGCACTCTGTCAGTCTTTACTTTGTTTCCATGTTGTACATTGATCCAAATTGGGTGTGATGAGAGAGAAATCATATCCTTAAAGAAGAGAAGAGAAGTCTAAGAGGTAACAAGATCAGACAATAAGATATCTGTGTTTTTTTCTAAATTAAAGGGAATAGTCCTTGCACTTTGTTCAAACTCCACAGCTCCTTATCTGGATACAGATGGCACTCTCCTTTGCAGACAGCCCAAAATTGTTCCCAATTGTTGCACTGATGGAATGAGCGAGTCCTTCAAGGTTGAACATCACTCCCATGTTACTGTTAGGATTTACAGTGTTTTTCTGGTTCTGCTCATCTCACTCAGCATCAGTTCATGCAAATCCCCCCTAGGCTTCCCTGAAATCCCATCCCTCCTGGTTTCTAATAGAACAACAGTGTTCCATGACATACATATACCACAGTTTGCTAAACCATTCCCCAATTGAAGGACATTTACTTGATTTCCAATTCTTTGCCACCACAAACAGGGCTGCTATAAATACTTTTGTACAAGTAATGTTTTTACCCTTTTCATCATCACTTCAGGGTATAGACCCAGTAGTGGTATTGTTGGGTCGAAGGGTATGTACATTTTCTTTTAGATTTTTGCAAGGCAAATGGGGTTAAGTGGCTTGCCCAAGGCCACACAGCTAGGTAATTATTAAGTGTCTGAGACCAGATTTGAACAAATGTACTCCTGACTCCAGGGCCGGTGCTTTATCCACTGCCACCTAGCTGCCCCGGGTATGCACATTTTTGTTGACTTTTGGGCATAGTTCCAAATAGCTCTCCAGAAGGGTTGGATGAGTTCACAGCTCCACCAACAATGTAATAGTGTCCCAGATTTCCCACATCCCTTCCAACAATGATCATTATCCTTCCTGGTCATATTGGCCAATCTGAGAGGTGTGAGGTGGTACCTCAGAGAAGTTTTAATTTGCATTTCTCTAATAATTAATGATTTAGAGCATTTTTTCATATGGCTATGGATTGCTTTGATCTCCTCATCTGTAAATTGCCTTTGCATATCCTTTGACCATTTGTCAATTGGAGAATGGCTTTTTGTTTTAAAAATATGACTCAGTTCTCTGTATATTTTAGAAATGAGTCCTTTGTCAGAATCATTAGTTGTAAAGATTGTTTCCCAATTTAGTACATTTCTTTTGATCTTGCTTACATTGGTTTCATCTGTGCAAAAGCTTTTTAATTTAATGTAATTTAAATCATCTAATTGGTTTTTGGTGATGTTCTCCAACTCTTCCTTAGTCATAAACTGCTCCCCTTTCCATAGATCTGACAGGTAGACTAGTCCTTGATCTTCTAATTTGCTTATAGTATTGTTTTTTATGTCTATGTCCTGTAACCATTTGGATCTTATCTTGGTAAAGGCTGTGAGGTGTTGGTCTAATCTAAGTTTCTTCCATACTAACTTCCAATTACCCTACCAATTTTTATCAAAGAGGGAGTTTTTATCCCAATGGCCAGACTCTTTGGGTTTATCAAACAGCAGATTACTATAATCATCTCCTGCTTTTACACTTAGCCTATTCCACTGGTCTATTTCTTAGCCAATACCAAACAGTTTTGATGACTGATGCTTTATAATATAATTTTAGATCAGGTATGGCTAAGCAACCTTCTCTTGCACTTTTTTTCATTAAGTTCCTGGAAATTTTTGACTTTTTATTTCTCCATATGAATTTACTTACAATTTTTTCTAACTCATTAAAGTAATTTTTTTTTAATTTTGATTGGTAGGGCACTAAAGGAGTTTAGGTTTGGTAGAATTGTCATTTTTATTATATTAGCTCTACCTATCCATGAGCAGTTGATATTTGCCCAGTTATTTAAATCTGATTTAATTTGTGTGAGAAGTGTTTTATAATTGTTTTCAAAAAGATTCTGAGTCTGTCTTAGCAAATAGACTCCCAAATATTTTATATTGTCTGAGGTTACTTTGAGTGGGATTTCTCTTTCTAGCTCTTCCTACTGTTTATTGCTAGACATATATAGAAAAGTTGAGGGTTTATGAGGGTTTATTTTATAGCCTGCAACTTTGCTAAAATTGCTAATCATTTCCAGTAGTTTTTTCGATGATTTCTTGGGATTCTCTAGGTAGACCATCATGACATCTGCAAAGAGCGAGAGTTTTGTTTCTTCCTTCCCAATTCTAATTCCTTCAATTTCTTTTTCTTCTCTAATTGCTGATGCTAACATTTCTAATACAATATTGAATAGTAGTGGTGATAATGGGCACCCTTGTTTCACCCCTGATCTTATTGGGAATGCCTCTAGCTTTTCCCCATTGAATATAATGCTTGTTGATGGTTTCAAATAGATACTGCTAATTATTTTAAGGAACAGTCCATTTATTCCTACACTCTCTAGTGTTTTTAATAGGAATTGATGCTGTATTTTGTCAAAAACTTTTTCAGCATCTATTGATATGACCAAAAAATATGGAACGCTTCACGAATTTGCATGTCATCCTTGCACAGGGGCCATGCTAATCTTCTCTGTATTGTTCCAATTTTAGTATATGTGCTACTGAAGCAAGCACAGCCAAGTCATTCCTAATCTTTATCCTTCCATTTTCTTAAGTCCATATGTATCTTATTAAAATCTACATTGAGTTCCTTGTGTATTCACATCAGTCTCAGATTTCCCTCTTTTTCTTTTTCTCAAAATAAGTTTTTTGAATCTTCAGCACTTCCTTTTTAAGAGGTTTCCTGTTGTACCTGACAAAGTACCTAAAGTGGAATCATGGTAAAGGAGAAGGTAGGAAAACTAAGTTGGCTTATATTTGATCATAAAGGAAAACAGGTTATTATAATTGCTGAATTACATACATTGGAAAAAATAGGATGTGAATAGATATCTGCCTCAGGAAATTACCCACCACCACTTCTCTCTTCTTACTCTCTCCCTTCTTGTATAATCTTTTACTACAGGATTCCTGTAGATCCATCCTTTCATTCTTTGGAAGGATGAGGTGGAAAACAGCTTCTTACTCAGAGTCCTCTCACCTTCAGGAAGAACTTTTTACTTAGCTTCAAGGCTTCAGGGGATCTTTTTCTCTTTTTCCTCTGATTCACTTTTTTGCTACCCTCCAATCAACTGGCACAGGTCAGAAAACTATGCTGTCTCTTTAGATACTCCTTTGTTTTTTACATTGCAGACATTTTTTCATTTTTAAAAGAAAATTCCATTTTCACTTTTCATCTGGAGAATAGAAAGGTTTTCCCAGACCTTCTATTTCTCTTCTGTTCTCCTGCTCTACCTCATGGGTATGCTTTTCTCCCTAGTTTTTGATAACACTGATCTATCTTCCTCCTTTAAATATTCCTTTTCAATCTCCATTTGGTAAATCATCATCATCCAAATAATGGTACCCCATATCCTGGACTCACTTATCTCTTATCTCAACATTGACTCTTGGTCATCTCTTCTAAAGAGTTGTGTCATTTTTACACAAATGACTCCCTAATTTTTGACATCTAGCTCTCAAGCCCTTCCTAACATCTAGTTTCACATCACAGATTATCTGAGATAGCAACAATGGGATGAATTTGCCAGATTTCAAACTCAACATGTTGAAACTTGAACTCATCTTTTTTGCCATCTCCACTTTTAAATGCATTATTCTTCCTAACTTCCATTTTTTCTATTGTTGATATCACCAGAATTCCAATGTTCCAGATTCACTCTCTCAGAGACATAGTTTTTCACACCCTTTCACCTATATCCTATCAGTTGTCAAATCTTGCTTCCACAACTGCCCCCTTCTCTTCATTCAAACCACAGTCACTATGCTCTGGACCCTCATCACCTCTCATCTAGACCTACAGTTACAGTCTCCTAATAGTTTTTCAGCTTCCATTTTCTTCCCTCTCTATTCCATCCCCAACATAGCTGTCAAAATAATATCTCTAAAGAAAATATATGATCATGTTATGGTCCTGTTCAAGAAATGTTGAGCTCCTTTATCTCCAGGCAAATAAAAACTCTTCTTTCATAATTGAACTCTAACTTATCTTTCCAGATTAATTTTACATAATTCCCACTTGTGTGGTCTACATTCACAATAAACTATTTTTTCCCAATTTGGATTATTCTCCCCCCATTTTGGTGCCTTTTCCTAGGCCATCCCCTATTTTAGAAAGCAATCCATATCTTCCTGCCTTTAAATATTGAAATCTCTAGCTCTTTTCACATCTCAATTTAACTTCTATCTCCTAGGTGGTGACATTTCTGATGCCCAGAATTATTAAATCTATCCCCAGATTATTTTTATTTCACTTTGCATATATTTTACCTCTACTTGAGTCTATATTTTATTCCAATCCAAATAGAATGTAAACTCCTTGAGAGCAATAGTATCTTGCTTTTATCTTTTTATTCCAGAAATGGCACCCAGTAGGCATTTCACAAATATTTTTACTAGTAAGGTCAGTCTCCTTACTTAATCATGCCAGGACAACAAATATCACACATTCTGTGGTGGTCATTTCAAAATTCATCCTACTCTCCATATTTGATGGCAGAAAAGTTGCCAATCTTGTGCCATTCTTGCTAGTAGCACTTGTGCCAACCCTCTGGAGAACTAACACCAATCTCCAATGTTTAGAGTTACTTAGACTTGCAAAGTACTTTCATAACAATTCTATGAGGAAAGTAGAATATCTGTCAATATGCGCAAACACCTGCCAAATATGAAAGCCATTTTACTAATTGAATTCTTCCCAACAGATAACAAAAACAAAAAATACTGATTAAAAGTTTGAAAAGCATTTTTATATAATATCTCATTTGCAGAAAGGTTACAGGGTTACAGGGCAATGCCAGACATGGAATTCCTAGATCTGGGTTCCCTGGCAATGCCCAAAGCCAATGGGTCTGATGCTTCTTTCTCAGACTTTATTTAGTGTATACTAACTTGTAGTCCTCATTCCAGCTGAGGTAATTCTTAGAAAACCAAAAATATGGAAAGACATACAGTGTAGGGAGGGCAAAGAGGAAGAACTAGTGAGGCAATTGAGACACTCTAGTGCATTGAATTTATGCAAATTTCTCCCTTGGTCTGATTCCAACTCTTAATTTCACTCACTTCTGGATGGATTTCTCTCAGATGGAATGTCTCAAGTGGAAAGTAAACACCAAGACAAGGGGTTTAATCTGGATGAACTGACCACTTGGCTTAATTGATTCTTCAATACTGCAAAGGGTCAACTGTATTTTCTGTGTGGCTTCATCATGCAGATATTTCTCCAATACTAACACACATCCAACACATGTGAAGTAATACAAACCTGGTAGTGTTATTTTATATATATATATATATATATATATATATATATATATATATATATATGTACATATATATATGAGTGTGTATGTATATATACATATATATATATATATATATATATATATATATATATCTGTCATGAACATATTTCTACCAGCAAAGATATAGAAATACTTGAGGGCTGCACACTTAGATATATTCTATCTGTACCTCTATGTCTTAGTTTTTATATACCTGAGAGAGCATATGTACTTATATCTTTGGTGTATATAATTAAATGATTCAATCTATGCACAAGCATTTATTAAGTGCTTTCTATATGCAAAGTAATGTGCTATAAGTTTTTGGGGGGTTTTTTAGGTTTTTGCAAGGCAAATGGGGTTAAGTGGCTTGCCCAAGGCCACACAGCTAGGTAATTATTAAGTGTCTGAGACTGGATTTGGACCCAGGTACTCCTGACTCCAGGGCCAATACTTTATCCACTATGCCACCTAGCCACCCCTATGAGTTGTAAAGTATATTTAATTTGAAGGAATTTACAATTATACATTTTAATAATATATAAATTTACAAATATTCAATTTAAGGGAAGTCTGCCTAATCATTAGAGCTAAACAATAATGGAACAGAATGTCTTGTGTAATTGTGAATTTGCTGTTTCTGGAAGCATTCAAGGAGAAACTAAATAAGATATTCTGTAAAAGGGATTTCTGAAACTAAACATATTGTATAGAAGGGATTTCTGCATTGAGTGTGATATGAGATTAGATGCCTACTAAAATTCTTTCTAAATCTAAGAGTTTAGTATAGAGAGTTGCTTCTCTAGTTTCCTTCAATCCCACCTTCTGCAGGAAACCCTATTAATACTAGTGTTCCTTCTTTTCATCATTTCTAATTCATCCTATATAGAATTTATTTATAAATGGTTGTTTGCCTGTTGTCACCTTCATTAGATTGTGAACTTCTTGAGGAAAGGGACTGTCTTTTACCTTTCTCAGTATCTTCAGTGTCTGCTACATAATAATTATTTAATAAATGTTCATTGACTGATGGAAGGGTCTTTTCCTGAATCACTAGGGAAAGCTTCCCCTTTTCTAGAAGCCACCAAATAATGATGGGATGCTGGTTTGTTAGATATGTTATAAAGATAGCTGGGTGGTAGAGTGGACATAGCAATGGTCTTAAATTCATCAATGCCAAGATAAGCCAGGACCAAAAAATGAATGAAGAAGGACTGGATGATCTAACTCATAGAGCAAGAGTTATTACTTCCAAGACTTACTTGTAAATCAAGGGTTTCCTTTTTTTGGCTTTTCTGCCATATATGCAATGGATATTATAAAGCCCCACATTGAAATTCAACAAGGAATTTCCCTTTTTGTCAAAGCCACCAGTTTCTTTTAACAGGGACTCTTCAAAGCAGATTAATTACTGTTATCTGTGCCCCTGGGGTTCAGGCCACCTGTCTTCCCTATTCCTGACAATCACAGCATGGGCAAACACAAAGAAAGAAGACTCCTCCACCCCCTCCTCCCTATTTACTTGGGCTTTAATCTGCATATTATCATCAGCACAAAGCCCTCAGAATAACATCTGACAAATGATGTCTATTAAAAAAACTGTGCGCACTTCTCTCTGGCCGCCTTCTAATTTGGAATAGTATTATAACTATGCATCAATAGACAAGCAATATTATGTTAAGAACATGATAAAATACCAGCAGCTCTGTAATGGCACCAACCAAATGGTAATTTCTGCTTCAGAAATTGGTCATTTATTTTGCTGGTCTGTTCTTACGTTCAAATTAGATGAAGTTTAATATACTGTAAAATTGAATGTATTCTGTCCCTTTCAACAAATATGGCGCATGGGCTGATGATTTACGACTCTCTGAAACCTCTAAAATGTTAAGTAATCTCCTTTTTTTTTCTTCCTTTGTATTTCTTAAGTAAGTTACGGCCAAGAGTTTAAATACAGGGAAGCAAACTTTATTAGCTCCAGTCCATCCCCAGTCATCACTTTATTTGGCCTCAGTGAGAAGGAAGGGCACTGAACTGAGAGCATCAGGCTGAGTGGTAAGAGAAGCTACATTAATTGCTACATTAATTTTCTTCTATTAACTGTAATTGGGAGGAAAGCAAGACTTCCCCAGTGAGTTTTATAATTTGTGACTTAATTTTTAGTAAAGTCACAATGATTCCTTGGACACTGAGTACAGATGAGTTTTTCCTTCTTCGAAAGCCAGGTTTTCCCTTGATCTCACTCTCAAGGAAAGGTTATCATTCTACCATCTTCATTCTAGGAGTCAGGAACTTTGGCCTTGGTCCTAGCATAGCCATTTATTCCCTGAGATTCTTTGGTCATGTGTTCTCTGAGTTTTGGTATCTTTGTCTCTGAAATGGGGATATTAATATTTAATCTCCTTCATTAGAATAGGAGTTCTTTGAAGGAAGTGATAGTTTTTGCTTTTTTCTTTGTATCTCCACCATTTAGTACAGTGCCTAACATAAAATTGGCATTTAATAAACAGAGGTTCATTGATAATTTATTTTCTGCCTTCCTTCACAAGGCTATTGTGAGAATTCAATTAGATAATGCACATGAAAGAGTAAAGGGAACTGTAAAGGACTATGAAATAATAGTTCATTTTTGTAGGGTACTTAAATTTTAACAAAGTATTTTCTCAGATGAATATAAGTTATTTGAGGCACAACTCTGGGAGACAAAGTAATGTAATAACAGACCTGAGGAGGTTGCCATCTACCACTAAGGGACCTCGAGCTCTGGTATCATGTGAACTGGACTGAATTTACCTAAAGATAATGTGTTCAGTCATTTTTAGTCATGTTCAACTCTGTTTCCTATTTGGGATTTTCTTTTTTTTTAAGAAAGATTTTATTTATTTTGAATTTTACAATTTTCCCCCTAATCTTGTTTCTCTCCCCACCCCCCACAAAAGGAAGTCTGTTAGTTTTTACATTGTTTCCATGCATACATTGATCCAAATTGAATGTGATGAGAGAGAAATCAAATCCTTAAGGAAGAAAAATAAAGTATAAGAGATAGCAAAATTACATAATAAGATAATGAGGTTTTTTCCTAAATTGAAGGTAATAGTCTGGTCTTTGTTTGAACTCCACAATTCTTTCTCTGGATACAGATGGTATTCTCCATCACAGATACTCCCAAATTATGCCTGAATGTTATACTGATGGAATTAGCAAGTCCGTTAAGATTGATCATCACCCCCCATGTTAGGGTATACAATGTTCTTCTGGTTCTGCTTCTCACTCAGCATCAGTTCATGCAAATCCTTCCAGGCATCCCTGAATTCCCATCCCTCTTGGTTTCTGAAAGAACAATACTGTTCCATCACATACATATACCACAGTTTGTTAAGTCATTCCCCAATTGAAGGACATTCACTTAATTTCCAATTCTTTGCCACCACAAACAGGGTTGCTATGAATATTTTTGTATAAGTGATGTTTTTACCCTGTTTCATAATCTCTTCAGGGTATAGACCCAGCCGTGGTATTGCTGGATCAAAGGGTATGGCACATTTTTGTTGCCCTTTGGGTGTAATTCCAAATTGCTCTCCAAAAATGTTGGATGAGTTCACAGCTCCACCAACAATGTATTAATGTTTGGAGTTTTCTTTGGAAAGGTATTGGGGTAGTTTGCCAATTCCTTCTCCAACTCATTTTACAGATGAGAAAACTGAGATAAGGAAAGTTAAGTATCTTGCTCAAAGTCACACAACTGGTAATCTGAGACCAGATTTGAATGCATAAAGCTGAATTTTTCTAACATCAGGTCTGGCATTCTATCCTGTGCACCTCCTAGCTGCCCTCTAAAGATAATAGATTCTTATACTCTCTGACTCTAAACCTCTTTCCTAGAGGTCCAGGGAAAATTAGTTAAAGTTTAGATCTGCCTCATGTCAGGAGCCTCCCCAAAAGTGAAAAGAAGATTCTCAATGCGCAATTTATATCAAGTATAAGACAGTTATATCAAGTATAGGATACTCTCTTGTTCTTTATGGGAGGGGGGAATAAAAAATGCTACATAAAGGTCTCAGAAGCACTTACTGAGACTTAAAAAAATGACAAGGTAACCTATAACCCTTATTAGTCTATTCTAGGAGGGCAATTGTAAAATAACATTAAAATTTGGAATATTTAGTAGTGCTGTTGATTAGATTTTCCCCTATTATCTTGATCCTGAACTGTTCAAACATTTCTTTACAGATACATACCTTTGAGTCAGTTAGTCTAAGGCTCAGGTTAGGCATCCTTTTATGTTTACTTTTTTTTTCAAGAAGGGTGTAGATAACAATGTAAAGACTATCAGACTGCCTTCTGTGCAGAGGAAGGGGGAGGGAAGGGAAGATGGGTCAAAATGTGTAAAATTCAAAACTTTCCCAAAAATGATAGGTAGAAACTACTATTGTAATTAATTGAAAAATAAATTTAAAAATTTATATAATAAAAAAGAAAGGTGTAGATACAAAACCTATTGCTGATGTCAATAAGTTCTGAGTGAGGCAGCCAGGAGCTCCTGATCTCTCAAATGCATGTTTGTCTCTCTCCCAGGTTGGAAACATTTATCTCAAAAACACTATTCAGTAACCTCTGATCAAAAAAAAATATACAGGGAAAAGAATCTTCAGTGGCCTAAGACATAGGTTTGGGATTGCCTAAACAACTTATATTTAGGAGCCAGGGGAAGGGATCCCAATGTATTTCTGTGACATACATTATGGAAACAGGAAGAAAAAAATAGGATTGTAAACATAGTATATCTAGATTTAATCAAAGTGCTTATCTATTTCTTCATAGTAAATTGTCTATGCCCTTTCTGTAATGGGGCATTTAAAAGTAGACACAATTCAGGTGGCTGATCAAGACAGGACAAGTGGCACTATCAGAGCTCTATCTTTGTCATTAATCCCTGTTGAATTCTTCACACTATCCATTCATGCAGCTTAAAAGCACATTAGATTGTCTGTCCAATCACTCTATGGCCTCATATTATTCACTGAAATAATTTATACCCTTTTATGTGAAATTCTAAGTAATTCCACCTTTCTCCCACTATTTCATCTTCTATTTTTGGACCCAAATGCAAAACTTTCCATTAATATTTGCTTTTTACTATTTGTATGTAGGTACATTGTTTCAACCTGTTGATAAAGTTTTAGATTTCATTTTTAGACTCCTATGTATTAGTTCGTACTCTCAAATCACCTACAAATGTTACAAACCCAATTCCATTTAAGTAATTGATAAAAGTACTGAATAGAATAGATCCAAGGACAGGTCCCAAGGGTACCCTACTCAAGAACTCCCTTTAATTAATACCAATCTATTCATCAACAATCTCTGATTACAACTATTCAAATCCCACCAAACTGTTGCTGCTTCTGGCTTCCAATTTCAAGAAAAAAGGTGGAAAATGTCCTTCTATCCCCTTTAAGGATTGACAATCAGGCTACCTTGATCCTGAAACATCTTTCCCATAAACTTATATTTATGGATACAAATAGTTATAATTCTAACCTGACACTCCTTGAGGAGAGCAGAGTGGCCAAATTGCTGGCCCCAAACTCTTTTTTTCTCTTTTGGCTGGATTTATGGTTTCTTCAGAGAAGGTGTGGGGCTAGGGAGAAGAGGATGGAATATCTCTCTTGAACCTGAAAACTCTTTCCCATAGATTAATATTTATGGGAACATATAGTCACAATTCTAACGTGGCACTCTCTCTCTGAGGGGAGCAGAGTGGTCAAGTTCCTAGTTCCAACCTCCTTCTTTCTCCCTTGGCTTGACTTAAAGTTTCTTTAGAGTGGGTGGAACTGGGGAAAAGAGACAGGACTATCTATTCTGCCCATCTTCAAACCACACAATGACACCTTTAACCATGTGGGGGGGGATAGATAGATAGATAGATAGATAGATAGATAGATAGATAGAAAGATAGATATGCACACACAAATATGCATATATACCCACATATATGCATATTTTATATACACAGAATTTTTATATCCTAATAAATGGCCAATATTTTGCAAAAGTACCATAAATCACTGAGAAAAAGGTATATTCCTTTCTATTTCTATTCAGTTTTCTCCAGATTCTATCATATTTAGCTAAGGTCAAATTCCATTCACTTGTTTGATTTATTTCTTATTTATGAGAACACTTTTTGTTTTTTCCTTGTTTTTTTCTTTGCAAAGCAATGGGGTTAAGTGACTTTCCCAAGATCACATAGCTAGATAACTATTAAGTGTCTGAGGTCACATTTGAACTCAAGTCCTTCTGACTCCAGGGCTGGTGCCCTATCTTCTGCACCACCTAATTGCCCCAGTTTTTTTCTTATTTATGAGAGATAACAGATTTGTACTTTCAGGTGCATTTTTCTATTAAACTATGTTTTTAAAATGCTTGGTTTTTTACATAAATTAAAAATTAAATAAGTAGATAAATATGCTTATATAAAACATGTGTTTTATTTTGGTTTGAACAGGTAATAACAGTGGAATTGAAAGTTCTCAGCTAGGAAATCTCTTCTACCAATGCAGATAAGCAACTTCTCAATGTGTAGTTGCTTAAAAAGTTGCTAGAGACATTTTAAGTGACTCACTTAAAATTTGTGACAGAGGCAGAAATTAAACCTATGTAATCCTTATTTTGAACCAGATACTTCCACTTTTTGACATGTTGTTCTCATGTAAAATATAGGCAAGCTAAAATTTTCCCTGTTGGGGAAAGTATTTGCCTTCCCTTAATTTGGAATGGATGAGTGGATGCCTCTAGGGATTCCAAGTGGTGGATAAGGGGAGGGAGTGCATTTCAAGCATGTAGCATAGCCTGTGCAAAGATATGCACAAGGGAAATGAAGTGCCTTGTTTTATGAACACCAAAAGAGGCAACATTGATAGACTAACTGGAGAAACTGGTTATAACTGGATTTCTCCAGTAACTAAACAGTTACTCTGCAGTTAGAACTAGATTATGAAAGACTTTAAATACCAGAGGAGTTTGTATTTGATCCAAGAAGTCATAGGGAACTCTTAGTATTTGCTAAGTAAGAATGCATCATAGTCAGACCCATACTTTAGGAAATTCACTTTGGCTGTGGTGTGGAAGATGAATTGGAAAAGGGAGAAATGAGGCATGAAAACCAATTAGGAAGCTATTACAATCATCTTGGAAAAACTGAATGAGTGATGGAAATAAGTGGTATAACATAGAAAGAAGACAGAAGTGAGAAATATTGTAAAAGTAGGAACTTAGAAATTTCTTGAATATATGAATGAGCAAGACTGAGGTGTGGAAGATGATTTCAAGGTTGTGAACCTGGAGTGAGGAAAAAAGAGCACTCTTGATAGAAATCAGAGAGTTCAGAAGAAGGAGGTGAGTTTGAGGAGAAAAGATGAGTTCTGTTTTGGATGTCTATCCAATTTGAGATGTCTGTAAGGCATCCAATGGTCAATATCCAACAAGCAGCTAGGAATGCAAGACTGAAACTCAGTCTTGAATGGACATAGACATATAGTTTTAAAAGTCATTTGCATACACATAATAATTACATTCATGGGAGCTAATGAGAATCTGTCTCTCATTTTCCCTATTTTCTTTTTTCCAATTTCTTCTTTCCTATTTAATCTTGTATTTCTTTTCCCTTTCTTTCTTTCCATTCTCCTCTTTCTTTTCTTGTCTCTGTCTCTCCCTCCCCTTCCCCTGCATTTTTTCCCCTTTCCCAATGTGGGTCTCCAAGAATATTCTCCAGACTAGGCTCTTGTCATTAAGATGCAGGAAAACTTCACGGAGAAGAGAAAATGACTAAAAAAGACTTGGAATTATTTGAATAATTAGACCCACTGTACCAAAATGGACATTACCATTATTATCCCCATTTTCTACATCAGGGTTGCTGCAATGAAAAAATGAGAAAATATTTGTCAAGTGTTTTGCAAACCCCCAAATGCTATTTAAATGTTAGCTAGTGTTATCTAGAATGGGACATATAGACACTTTTGAATAAATGCTTTTTCTGTGTACTAGTGTCCCAGTTTGTGAGAGGGCTGGAGATAGAATCAGAAAGGTTAAGTTCAAATCCTGACTACTTACTAGCTATATGATCCTGGACAAGTCATTTAACCTCTATCAACTTCACTTTCCTGCTCTGCAAAATTGATATAATAACAATATCTTCCTCATAGGGTTGTGAGGCTCAAATGAAACAGCATATGAACAATGTTCTTAAAATCTTAATGTGCTATATAAATGTTAGTTTTTAGGATGCCTTATGAGCTTGAGAGGTCATAAAGGGAACAGATGGCCACCCTTTGAGGGTAGTTCTAGGTATGATGTTCTCAAAGTGTCATCTAAAAAACAAAAACAAAGAAATGTAAGATATATCCCAAAAAGATATGTCATTCATGAAAGGAGGGAACCTCTAGTATAAGTATTATACTTTCCTCTTTCTCTTACCTCTTTATGCTAGAATTGAAGTATTCTTTAATAACATATATATATATATATATATATATATATATATATATATTTATGTCTGTATATGAACTCATATACATATACATACACAAATACACCAGGAGAGTCGCATAGTAGATGAAAAGATGACCTTGATACCAGGAAGAAATGGAAAGAAATGGGTTAAATGTTTGATCAAATATAGCAGGCTAAATTTTAAGTTAATAATTTTGTATGGTCCATGAAAAAGATGTTATAAATATCCAAAATAACTCTTGGCAGAAAAAATGTTCTCCACCCCTGCCCCCTACATCTACAAAATTCAATGAAATGATTTGTTCTTCCTTTTGTAACCTGCCAAGAGTTTTCTATTTCCTTCGCAATAAAACAGATAAAACAAATATCTATGTTTAGCTGCATTTTACTTGTGTTATCCTCTGATTCTTTTTCTGTTGTTGTTGTTAGAGACCTTGTGATTGTTAGTAGTATCCCAATTTCTATCTAATCCTAGCCTCTGCTCCAGTCAAAGCATAGTACTCTGTCCTGAGGACTGCTTTCCACACACACCTGCCAGGGTCAGTATCTAATTCTCCTTCTACCACTGCACTTAGGGCCCAGTTAGTCACTACCCCTCACAGTATGAACACCTTTCTAGTCGCCAACCTTCATAACCTTTTGTCTCTTTTCAAATATTTTTCCCCAGGTGAAGAAACTTCTGATTGTGGCTCTGGCTTTTGCTCTGCCACTAAATTGGGCTGTGATCTTTGGCAAGTTATTTACCCTGGTTGATCTCTAAGGTCATTTCCACTGTAATCCACTGTGTCTTATGATACCTTTTATAAAGAGGATTCTGTGCCCTGAGCTCTGCAATTCTAGAAATAAAGTCATAAATTCATAGATTATAAGAATTATAAGACAACTTCTAGCTTTAACCTTCCTTATATTTTTGTCCAAATTTTCTTCCAACCCCTCAAAATTTATAGTCTGAGATCCCTTTCAGCTCTAACATACATATTTTAAGGTTCTCTGCAGTTCTGAATTGCTGTCTTCTCTGTCCTAAGGACCCTTCCAGCTCTAACATTATGGTCTAAGGAATCTTCCAACTCTAACAAGGCTATGATTCTATTCTCTGTACCAACTAGAATTCCTATAGAAATTCAGGCAATTGTCCAATCAGTTTTGTCCAACAACCCTCACTAGCCATAGGCAAAACTTGCTCAACTCTAATGGAAATGTTGGCATTGCTGATTTTTTTTCTTTCCTTTTACCCCCCCTTTAATGACTTGCTGTTCCCATCTTTGTTTCTCAGTCTTAGTGCTTTTCATTTGCTCCTGGAAATGAGCTGTACAAAAAAATGTCCAGAGGATACGTATAAGGTTAATCAAAGCCATGGGTGGCATCTCCCAAATCCCAATCTGCTTTAAAGGCAGGATTGTTGTTTTTCCCCTTGTAGGCATTTGAAACAAGCCAGTGATTTATCACTTGAACTTCTGTAGCCACTAAAGTCCCAAATAGCTAAATAACAAATAGAAATGGTGTTTCTTTTCAGAAGCTCAGCTGACTTCCTTGTTCATTTTATCCTTCCCTATAGTCATCCAAACTTTCTACCCAACCAGGATCATATTGCCTTTCTCTTCAGTTGAGAACAAATGTTATTTCTTAAATGAACATTTTATCTCCCTTCTCTGTACTTAGCAGAATACTCTAAACAGAATAGGCACTTAATAAATGTTTATTATTAAAGATTCATTAACTGCCTAATATATTCAAGGTATTCTAGAAGGGAAACTGTAGAAGATCTTGAATGCCAAGGCAAAGAGTTTGAGGAAAGAATAATGAATTTAATAACATTATCCAGTTATTTCTCAAGGATTTGAGTCAGCCAAGTAGAGTAGGGGCATACATAATACAATGCAATATTTCCATGTTATTCTACATTGTTTTTAGCCAAATATAGGAATGCATTAGGATCTGATAACCCAGGAATTAAATTCAAAGAAAATAATTAAATGACATTATGAAATCTAGCTGACACAAGAGTTGCTATTAAATTGTCCTCTTTATCACCCTTACCTTGCCTCGTCTCTCCAGAAACTCCTAAAAATGAACAAAAGCATATATCTGAGATATATACAGCACTAGAAACATAATCAAATATAGCATCTAAATGAGGATGCTTTTCTTCTCAGTGATCTTTTTGGAAAGCTATATATTAGTGTCCTAAAACCTTTGACTTCAGGGGTCCTGCAAATTATAACCCAGGATACCCTAGAGTAGAGAAAATATCCCAGCAGATATTGGATTATACTACTGAGCAAGGAATTATATTGTTAAATGGTTGCAGCTGTCACTGGCCTTTGGACATAGAGTCAACATTGCCCAAACTTTCTATATCTTATACCTCTATGAACTCAAATCATAGCCCAGCACGCAAGACTCCCCCAGGACAAGACAATGTAGATCAGAAATTAGGAAAATCTGTCTAGGGACAACATAACTACCCAAAGCTCTACTATGCCTAGCTCTTATTTATGTCAACATACTAAGTTATGCAACCAAAACATAAGGATTACTTTAGAAACTAGTTCAGAGATTCTGAGTCTCAAGCAGTCCTAGAAATGCCAAAGGGACTGCTATTTTGTCAGAGATCTATGGGCAACAGCTGCTGTCTCTCTGCCCCAGCAGCTCACCTGCTCTGCCTACCTTATTAAGAAATATGGTATACCTATTTCAGTAGTAGTGCTACTGAAGCAAAGATGTTACTTAATGTATTTTTGGCATTCATCTGCAGGAATTTTCTTTAAAGTCAGTTTATGAGTCAATAGGGAACCAATTTTTTTTTAAACCAAAATAATGTTTTTAGCTTAATTGCTAAACTCACCAGCCTTGACTCATAATGAACTTTGGCTACCTCCAAAAGTAAAATCCACCTTAAGATGATAAATATTTGACACTTATGATTATATATATTTTAATATGCCTCAGACATTTGAGACAATTTTCAAAGAGAAATTCCAAAAATGTTTCGAGTGATGGAAGCATCTGAAAAAATAATGACATAATGTTAATATTCCCTTCAATTTGTAGCTAGACTAATCATTTTCCACTCATCCTAGATGGAGCCAAAATCATTTATGTCCATAACTATCCTGGGAGATGGCTTTATTATCACTATTTTACAGAGGAGAAAACTGAAGTATAGAGGTGACATGATTTATCCAAAATTTCATAGCTGGTAATCAAAAAACTGGAATCTTGAATTCAGGCAAGTCTTCTACCTCTTAAATTAGCATTGGATATCTCAAGGGCCATTGCTATTCAGCTTGATTTTTGTCTTGCCACTGGATTCCAATAACTCTGGAGGAGAGAGTGAGGGTGACAACTTTGCATAGTTCTGTCTCCCTTAGATCCAACTTAGAAGAAGGTCAAGACATCACACTCATAATGTCACTGACCCACTTCAAGAACAAAGAATGAGCAACAACAACGATATCTAAAGGTGGCTCTTTTAATTGGCAGCACTCATCTTGGAAGAATAAAATCTGGAAGAATGAATAAATAATAAGACTTCTTAATTTGACATTGCATCCTCAAATCAAAGATAATGAGAGTCACAGCAGATCATTCAGTAAAGCTGGTCTATAAATCTCCAAGTTATAGAGAAGAGGGAAAAGATGACAGTGAGATAACCAAAGCCTCTCACATCTAAACTCATCAAGAAACAATCAATATCAGAGAAAGACTTGGGGAAACTGTGAATAATCTTGCCTTATACACAAACCAGAGACAAGTTAGGACCCTCTTATCCATTCAGATTATCTACTTATTAATTTCATAGTATGATAGAATGAAAGAAAACTGGAGGACATTGTTTTTCTTTATGACTTATGAGTTCACATGACTCATAGTACCACCAAAGGGCCAGGTCTAATTTGTTCCTTCATATTATGGCTTCTTGCTATTTCAACCTTTCTCCTTTGTAGCTACTCCTATGATTAATCTCAATGGTCTTTTTCCAAGTCTGAGAGAAATGGATATTTCTGGCCCTTCTACAACTTTATTTTGTTAAGGTTCCTCTCTCTTTACACATTTCTTTCATCAAATAGTGCCTTCTTTCATGAGAAAGGGAAATATTCTTATCCAAACAAACTAGTAGTCCAGGTTTAGAATTAGAATGAGATAAGATAGATAAACTTGTTAAGACCTTATTACAAAGGTTAATCTTCTTAGCTTTAACTTTAAGCTTGTTAAGGTTATTTATTTCAAAGTCACATCAAAACAAATCCATAATAATTTCTCTCAGTACTTCAAAAAAATATTCTCCCCCACAATACCTTGATGTCTAAGGAGTAGGCTCAAAACCAAGTTCAATTTCTAATTTACATTGCTTTCCCTTTTTAAAAATCAAATCCATATTTATCTCAACTTCAAGATGCCTTCTTCTGCAGGACTAGTGACCTGAAAGTCATTCCTGAAGATCTTTCCTTACTCCTCAAAGCATTGATGCTGGACTGATGTAATATCTGGTCTAGATTTGGATGTCCAGACTCCTGTGACTCACAATCTGTGGATGCAAACTCCAATCCTTATACTTAGAATGGAAAAAGAATGACCAAAAATTTCAAGAGAGCCCAATTTCTAAGAAACCATAAGCCTCAATGGACAAAGGCGTTCAGGAAGCCTTTCCCTTTTGTTGCATGGTCACTCATTATTCATCAAACTCCCCTAGGAGGAAACACAGAGAGAAATGAAGCTGACTTTGGACTTTTTGAAGACACTGACAATTCAGTGTTTCAAAACCTTCCTCCCAGCCATGTGGGTAACCAAACTGAAACCAATTACATAATGTCCAAGCATGCTCCATAGTTTCCCCTTATACATCATCATGATTTCCCTGCCCCAACCTCTGACCTTCCTCCCAATATTATTCACATGGAAAGGTCATATCAATTGAACAAATTCATGGGACTCTAGATATAGACTAGGCCTCTGCTGAAGTGGGAATAATTGGATTTGAAATTAGATCATCTGAATTTGAATTCTAGCTCTTATACTTGCATGCTCCTGGGCAAATAACTTTCTGGGTCTCATGAGTAATTTCTTCAATTATGAATGTAGACAATAAAATTTTCTTCTGAAATTTAGCATTTTCTTCAATTATGAGTGTAGAAAACAAAACTTTTTTTCCTAAAAAAGCTTCCTCTGACTTCACCAGACTCCCAAAGAAGACCATGGCAAAAAAAAAGGTTAAGAACTTCTGAAGCATATGGGTTCTAAGTGCTATGTACATTGAAATTAAAACAACAGAATTAGAACCCAGGTACTCCAGAGTTCAGGGAGTATTTGATATACCTGTGCTGAGGAAGTCAAGGAAGAACTCATAAACTCATAAACACCAAGTCTCAGTTCTTCTCTTGCTAGGAATCTTAACTTCAAATTGTTGGAATGAAAAGGAGAGGTGGGATCAGCTCTCTCCTGGGTTTAGATCTTAAAGATGTCTCTCAATTTACTAACCAGACAGGAATAAAGACCTGGAAGGTCATGAGACTTCAATGCATGGAGTGGAAGACTGACCCTCATGAGCATGCAACAAGCAAACTTTACTTAGACTTTACATGTGCTTTGCCCACAGTTAGTATGGTAAAAAATTGGGTATCTTGTTTTGAGATTAATATGGTGATAGATAATGGAAGGAACCTGCCTCCTGATTCAGATTATGGACAGGCATTGTTTCCAAGACTTATGAATTGGAACTAAGAGGCAGACAACAGAGGGAAGCTTGGTCCTGGAGTCAGGAAGGTGAGTTCAAATATGACTTCAGACACTCATTAGCTGTGTGGTCTTAGGCAAATCAATTAATCTCCCTTTACCTCAGTTTCCTCAACTGAAAAAAAATGGTAATATTAACATAGCACCTACCCCCCAGAGTAATTGTGCTCATCAAAGGAGAAAATAAGTGTAAAGAGCTTAGCACAGTACTTGGGGCTTATTGAGTGCTATATACAAACTAGCTAATATTATTAAATGAAATTATATTTGTAAAGAGCTTAGCAAAGTATCTGGTATATAGTAGCCACTACATAAATGCGGTGATTATCTTTCCTCCTTGGCTGCAATCAAGAAAAAGATGCTATAAACCTGTGTATGTGAAAAAAAGAAATTGGTTTTGAATCTCTCCACACAAGTTAAAAATTTGATTTATGGATATGGGTTTCCGACCTTTGTTTCTTTAAGTCTGTTGGCTTTTTTTTTTTTTTTTTGCTTTTTAGTGAGACTGCAAACTGGTAGAAGCTGAAAGGTAGGAAGAGCAAGCTGCCATCAGTTGAGAACCTGGGTACCTTGCATATTTTATAGATGACTGAGTTGAACAAGCAGAACACCTAATTGACCTGCTGACCCTGCACAGGAATAAAGTTCAGTCAAAAAGAACAATGGCAATTCATCCTTTGGCCATGCTGAATTCAGAAGTGGTCTCAAGGACTGGAGTGGTATAGGGGAAAGTGAGTTCCCATGTGTTGGGGCAGGGAGGGATGATTTATTACATATGTTTTTGCTATACTTTTTCATTAAATAACTTTTTGTACAAAGACTAAGGGATATTAATTGGGAAGTGTTACTAGAACTCTTATTTTTGCTAGTTAACATGGGGAAGAATATGCCAGAAAGGAACCAATTTAGAAAATCATTTATGCCTTAGGGATTCTCATAGAACTCTGAAGTGGGAAGATATGTAGCCTTCTTCTGGGAATATACAGATTATCAAAATGAATGAGAGTTGAGATGAGGATCACCAGAGTTATAAAATCTATCTGGACAGAAGATATGATTATTAGCATATGATTGATACACTTTTCAAGGTTCCTGGGCCAACTCTGAGATGTATAAATCATAGAGAAGTCATAGGTACATAATATAAATTATTTTTTGATTGAATGAGCAAACACCCCATCACTGAAAATGATTCCCTAAATTATAGTCCAGGGTGACAGGTTTGGAAAATGAAAACTATATATGGATCTACCTACCTAGCAATGAGAGGAATTCCTAACAAAGTGAAAGGCATCAATGATATGGATTAAGGAAGATCTGGATTCAAATGTCACCTCTTATGCTTACTTTGCTTAGATTGCCAGGCCAACAGTTCCCAGCATCACCACTGATTTCCTTACAATAGCATCAGCCTGGGTTTTTCTTCTTGATCATCATTTGACTGAGATGAACACAAAAATCTCCTATATTATTATAACTCATCCATCAGACAAATACCCTAACTCACTTCATCCAAGTTCGATAGCATGTATGGGCTCTACTCTATTTGTTCTATGTAAATATGCATGTTGCCCTCTTGACTTGTTGAGCAAGCTTGCCCCAAGTTGGACTCACTATTGGGTGCCAGTTTTCTCAGGCTTCTGCTGGGTTTGCCCTTAGTGATCACGGGCATTATGTCATCCATGTCAGGAGAGATTGCAGGAAAAAAAATGAAAGAAAATCAATGGTGATGCTAGGAGCTGTTGGCCTGGCAATGTTTCTCCTGAAGAAGAAGAAATTTAATGGGGGCATGATCTCTGTCTTTAAGTGCCTAAAGGGCTGTCATAGGGAGGAAGAAATGCATTTGTTTTGTGTTGCTCCAGGGAGGGATAAGACAGATTTCAGCTCAATAATAGGAAGAACTTCCTAACAATCAGAACTGTCCAAAAATGGCATGGCCTGCCTTGGGATATAATGAGTGCTCTATCCATGGAGGTCTTCAATTTGGTACTATAAAAATAATAGCTAATATTTATATAGCCCTTTAGGATTTAAAAACACTATATTTATATTGTCCTGTTTTTAATACAACAGGTTGTTGGTACTGTTTTTATTCCCATTTTATAGATGAGGAAACTGTCACAGATAAAGGCTAAGTGACTTGCCTTGGTATAATGCATCTAGTAATGTTTGAAGTAGAATTTGATTCAGGTACATCTAACTTTGAATCCAATACTCTATTCACTATGCTATCTAATTGCCTCCAGACACTTATGTGGAATAAAATTCATAACCTGAGTAGAGATTGGTTTAAGATCCCTGAGTCTGTCATACTTAAATCTAGATTTCTATGAGCTTAGCATGTGTTTAGCCAAGGAAAACAAAAAGTAAGATGTTTTCCAACCTCAAGAATTTTAAATTCTAAAATTCTAAATTCTATAACAATAGATTTAGGGGAGTGGTGGCCAGAGAGAGGAGATTTTGGTCAGGTAAATCGCAAGAATGGGTAACAAAATCATTGAGCAGAGAAGGAATGTAGTAGGGAAAGGATATGATGGATGGCATGACATCAAGATGGCTAGGGATCAGCACAGTGAGTCTGAGATTGGGCTCAATATAGTAAACTTTCACCAATCAGAAACCCAGGGTTCCACCGTGGAGTGTCTTTATCTTAAAATGTCAGGACAATTAGCTGTAAAATAATGGCAACTGTTTCCTTGCCCTCTACTAATGATACTAAATCTTGTGATTGTGAGTTATTCTGATTCTACTTGTTCCCCATGGCAAATATGAGTCAGCATTGGAAAAAGAATTAATGTGGAATTTGGAGAACAACCTGAATTTGAATTCTAGGTCTGTGATCTATTTGTTCCAATTACTCAGTCTTCTTGGTTCCCATTTCTTCATGGCAGTAACTATATCATTGATCACAGAATTTTGCCTTTCTTTGAATCTTCAACACCACCACCTGCCAAAATAGCTGGCACAGGATATTTGTTTTCATGTGATTCGATCACATATTTAGAGCTGAAAGGGTTCTCAGAGTTCATTTTATCCAACCTCCTTGCTTCCGTAGTTGAGAAAACTGAGGCCCAGAAATGGTTGGTGAATTGTCAAAGATAATGTATGCTTTATGACATGATACCATACTACAAAATATCATATATTTAGAACTGGAAAGTATCTCAGAGGCTAAGCACAACTCTCTCTCTCTCTCTGAGGAAATGGAGGCACAGAGATATTAAGTATCTTGCCCAAGACTATATAATAGTAATTATTTGATGTACAAAGACCAGGATTTGAACCTATGTTCTCTGAGTGGTGATCTTCATCGTTGCATGCCTGAAACCTAGACAGTCTACCAGCGCCATGCCAGAGAATTGAACCTATTTCACTTAGGAAGATTCTGAAGATCCCTTGGCAAGATATGATACTGGATACTGAGATCCTTTCTTGAGTTAAATTCTCAAGCATGCAAACTCTACTGCAAAGAGCAGTATCATTTCATTGCTGTTATTCATTGATTCAGTTGTATGCAAAGATTTGTGACCCTTATTTGGTTTTTTCTTGGCAAAACTACTGAAGTGTTTTGCCATTTGTTTCTCCAGTTTATTTTACAGATGAGGAAACAAAATATTTTGAATACATATGTGCAATATATATATATATATATTCATACTTAAATGGGTTGGCCACATAGCCATATGTTTAAAAGACAACTTTACAGAGAATTCATAACAGGTAGGCACTTACACAGAGGTCAAAAGAGGTGCTACAAAGAAACTCTCAAAATCTTTTAGAAGAACTTTAGAATTAATTGGGAAACACAGGAGAAACTGGTACAGGACTGCTCAGCATGGCCTGGCTATATTAAAGGTCTATGTTGTATGAGCAAAACACAATTATGGAAGCACAAGGGAGACTTGATATGTAAAAATCTATAGATATCTCCATCCCAAATGTTCAAATGGACTTTTTGTGCCTGACCTGCAAGAGATCCTTCTGAGCTTGTATTGGTCTGATAGGCATAGTCATATACACTGTCCCCTGACCTCAATATCAGTATGTCATTGATCCTCTTCAAGTGTAAAGGATGAGCAACATCTAATAGTTGAGCACTTTATAACTCTAAGCACTTTATGAATGTCAGTAATTATGATGCTGATGATGACATGGTAATTTGGGTTCTGCCTAAAACTGTACAACTGAATTAGAATTCTTTTCCAATCTTTTCAGAGTATTTCTTAGGGAAACTTCAGACATTATAGACTAACTGTGTGATATAACTTCTCTAGGCCTTAGTTTTAAGAAAGAAAAATTAAAAATAACCAGATGAGCTTAGAACTGGAAAGGATATGCATCCATTTATAATTTATAAAATATTGTACATATATTTGTATATACATACAAATATATGTACAATATATACATACAAATATATGTAGGTATAAACACACACACACACACACACACACACACACACACACACACACATATATATATGTATTCAAAATATTTTGTTTCCTCATCTGTAAAATGAACTAAAGAAACAAATGGCAAAATACTTCAGTAGTTTTGCCAAGAAAAGACCAACCAAAAAGGGTCACAAATCTTTGGACACAAATGAATCAATGAATAACAGCAATGAAATACAGAAATGCTAGACTCTTGGTCAAGGGTAGAACATGCCTTTTAAAAAGCAAACAAGAATGTATTTCCTTTGAATTTAGTGAATCTATTTAAGAGCACTTTAAACTAGAATGATGGAGGAGATAGAAAAATGTCTCTCTCTCTTTATATATATATATATATATATATATATATATATATATATATATATATATATATACACATACACACATATATATGTACACACACACACATATATATATATATATATATTAAGTTAGATACAATGGGTAGGAGAAAGCTATGATGTGGGAAGAATAGCTATTAAGCCACTAACTCAAGACTACAAGGGAGGAACAGCTAGGTGGTACAGTGGATAGAGCACCAAACATGGAGTCAGGAAGATATGAGTTCAAATCTGTCCTTAGATATTTAATAATTTAGCTGTGTAATCTTGGGCAGCCACTTTACTACATTGCCTTGCAAAAAGCAAAAAAAGGGTACATGGGAGGCAAAATTCAAGAAAAGAAGTCAGTGATGAAGCCTTTGATCTATGTAGAAAGAGTTTAGGAAGAAAGGAATGATGAATTAAAGGTTCTAACAGAAAGAGACAAATTTAAGCTCATATGTATCTTTTAGACCTGGTGGAATTGTTAGGCTATGAATCTATATAAATATAATCATATTTTTAGATTTGCTTTATTTATTTTATATTATTACAATAATCTTGTTATTAGAGTAAATATAGATCCCCTCCCCCCCACACACACCCAGAAGATGAGAAACCTCAAGAATGCTGAGAAAGAGAAAAAAATTTACTTGAGTTCAGATTCCAATGGCTCTGACTCTGGGATGAGTTGCCTTCTTTATCATAAGTCCACCAAAGAAGTTGCTTCAATATTTTTCAGCTATTACAAGCTGTATTTCCCTCCATTCTATTCCTTTCCACTCTAATTTATCATATTCTCTCTCTCTCTCCTTTCACCCTGTCTCTGTTCAAAAGTGTGTTGTATCTGAATACCCTCTCTCACAATCTTCCCTCTCTTCTATCACCTACTCCCCCTTTCCCTCCACCCCATTTCCCTTTATCCCATCCCTTTTTTGTCATTTTTCTTTGGGGTAAGATAGATTTCTATATCCTGTTAAGTGTGTATGTTATTTCCTTTCTGATCCATTTCTTATGAGAATGAAGGCTCACTCATTCCCCCTTCACCTTCCCCTGTTCCACTCCATTGAAAAAAGCTTTTTCTTGACTCTTATGTGAAATATATTAGCCCCTTCTTCCTCTCCTTTATCTTCCTCCTAATACTTTCCTTTATCACCCATTGACTCCATCTTTTTACTATATTATGCAATTATATTCAGCTCCTTCTTATGCCTTGTCTATATTTGCTCCATCTAACTGCTCTTATAAATGAGAAAGTTCATATGAGTTATCAGTATCTTCTTCACATGTGATAATACAAACAGTTCAATATCATTAAGTTCCTCATAGTTAGTGCTTCTAATCCATCCCCTCTATGGTTCCCCTGAGTCCTATACTTGGAGATCAGACATTCTGTTTAGTTCTGGTTGTTTCAATAAGAAAGTATGAAAGTCCCCTGTTTCATTGAAGGTCCATCTTTTCCCCTGAAAGACTATGTTCAGTTTTGCTGGGTAGTCGATTCTCAGCTGTAAATCCTTCTGGAATATCATATTCCAAGCCCTAAGAGCCCTTAATGTAGATGGTGCCAGATCCTGTGTAATTCTAACTATAGTTAGAATTGTTTGTTTCTGGAAGCTTTTAGTATTTTCTCTTTGACTTGAGAGTTTTGTAATTTGGCTATAATATTCCTGGAAATTTCTCTTTGGGAATCTCTTTCAGGAGGTGATTGGTGAATTCCCTTAATTTCTATTTTATCCTCTAATTCAAGGATCTCAGAGCAATTTTGCTGTATTATTTCTTGAAAAATAAAGTATGGGCTCTTTTCCTGGCCATGACTTTCAGGTAGCCCAATAATCTTTAAATTATCTCTTCTGGATCTGTTTTCAAGGTTGGTTGTTTTTACAATGGGATATTTCAAATTTTCTTCTAATTTGGGGGGTTTTGGGGGGGTAGTTTTATTTCTTCCTGATTTCTTGCAAAGTCATCAGCTTCCTTTAGTTCCATTCTGCATTTCAAGGAGTTATTTTCTTCAGAGAGCTTTGACAGCTGGCCAATTCTGCTTTTTAATGCATTCTTCTCCTCATTTGCCTTTTGTGTTGCTTTTTTCCATTTGGCCTAACCTGGTTTTTAACATTATTTTCTTCAGTATTTTTTGTATTTCTTTCACCAAGATGCTGATTTGGTTTTCATGATTTATCTGCATCACTCTCATTTCTCCTCCCAATTTTTCCTCTATCGCCCTTAATTGCTTTTCAAAGTCTTTTTTTTTTTAGCTCATCCCTAGCCTGAGCCCATTTTCTATTTCTCTTGGAGGTTTTGGATACAGAAGCTTCAATTTTGTCATCTTCTGAATCTTTCATGGGACCAAAGTAATTTCTATGGCCAGATTCTTCTTTTTTCTGTTTGCTCATTTCCTCAGCTTTTGACTGATTTACTGTACTTCCAAGGATGTAGGGGTTTGGGGGACACCCCCTGGGACTTTAATTCCTCCAAGATTTTTATGAAAGGCTTTGAGTGCTTTCTTGCCTGTGCTTTGATATATGGATGACCACAGGCTCTCCTTTCCACTCTGGAGCTATGAGGAGAGTCCCTGCTCAGCTATGGTAGTATGGAAGCCCAAGCTGCAACTTGGATTTGGTTGTGGGTAAACAGCAGAGTACTGCCCCAGGGAGAGCAGAGAGACCTCTGAAGTCTCCCCCAGCCCCCTTACCATCTGTGGAAGGCACTCTGGAGGTACAGGCTTACTTCCCTGATTCCTGCTGCAAGTTCTCACCACAGGGCTGCTCTGAGGCCTGAGTTCACTCCACACTCACTCTGGCGCAGCAGAGTTCTCTCAACACCCCTTCAAACTGTTCCCAGTGATCCTGGGACCAAGAGGTCTGGAAACCAGACCCTCTGTCACCAATTCCAGGTGCCCCCTGGGGATCTAGGTACTCAGTCAGGCTTTGTTGCACTGCTCTGCTGCTGTGACTGAGGCTGAGGTTGAGACTGTGGCTGTGCTTGTAGTGGCTTTTTCCAACAGACCTTTTATATAGAACTTCTAAGTTATCTTGGCCTGGGAAATTGTATCACTCAGTTTTTCTGTGGGTTCTGCCCCTCTAAATTTTGGCTAGAGTAATAATTTGATGGTTTAGGGAGTTATTTGGGGAATGAGTTTCCAAGAATTCCTACCTTCATGCAGTCATTTTGGCTCCTCTCCCCCAGGAATATAATCATATTTACAAGACAGACAATTTAAGAGATGTGAGACAGAGAGAGAAGTTGGGAAGTAACATGGATAGAGAGTACTTGAGTTCTGAACAATAAAGGGACTAGTAGAAACAATTTTGTTCTCAAAATATATTACAGATCACTGGGACAAAAAGTAAAAAATAAATTTAGAACTGGGAAAACAGATCATGGTGCTAAGCAGCAAAATAGTTTTCTAGGCATCTGATAGAGTCTTTTTCTTAATTTTTTTATTTATTTAAGGCACTGGGGTTAAGTGAGTTGCCCAAGATCACACAGCTAAGTAATCATTAAATGCCTGAGGTCAAATTTGAACTCAGGTCCTCCTGAATCCATGGCTGGTACCCTATCCATCTAGCTTCCCCTGGAGTCTTTTTCTAGCCAAATGTGAAGTAGTCAATAATTTCTTGACTTGACTTTGTTATTATTTCATATTTCAAAGCAAGGGGATGGGGAATATAAAGCATAAGTGTGCTTTACTTTGGATTTAATCTTGCCCAATAGAAAGAAATGAGCTAGAATGAGGGAAAACTTGTGAAAAATTGACCACTCTTTCCTAGAGTTGGTGATGGAGGAGAGAAAAGTCAAACATAGTACATTTGTTCTGTATTTGGTTATAGTGTATTTCAAAGGTTCAGAGGAAGGTTAGAAGAGGTGGGGCTCCATTTATTAAGGGAAATCAACCCAGGAAGAATTGGAAAGTCTCAAAAAAACAAATTCTGAAAACACAAATGAAAACAATACCAATGAAAAAAAAATATGAGTTATCTAAATGAATATAGAAAACACACTAATCATCTCATTAAGACATGTAGAATATGGGATCAAGAGGTGATTTGCAAAAAAAGGTGAACATGATGCTATATAAATAGTAGTGATGAAACTCAGAAGGAACTTAGTCTGATAAACAAAATTAAAGGCAATAAAAAGATTTTGTTTTTTAAGTCCTATTGTGGAAAAGAGCAAGATTAAAGGAAAAAAAGAGAATTGCTTAGAGTGGGTGGGACAAATATAAGCAACAACAGAATAGACAGAGTTGTTAATCCTAATTTTGCATCTATGTTCTCTTCCAAGGAGAATGACCATTATAAAGAACAAGATAAAATGATGAATAAGGAGCTGATACCCAGGACATAAAAGGAGATAGTAGCCAAGGACATATCTTTCCTATAAACCACAGGACATGACACGCCTTGTATTTCCCTTTTCATGAGATAATGAAATTGGTAGGTGGGAGAAATGTTAGATTTAGTCTATATAAATTTTATCAAAGCATTTACAAAAACAAAAACCTCTCATGTAAAACAAATGGAAACCACGTAAGTAATAGTACATTTAGAGAGATTTAGAATGGTGGAAATGGACAACCAGGAAGGATAGTCAATTGCTTATATAAAACTATAAACACTATAAATAGCTTATATCAAAAATGTTATGAACAGTTTGTTTTTTTAAAGAATATGTTAAATATGATAGTACAAACTGTCCTACTTCTCCATGTCTTCTTCTGAACTGTATATTCATGTGTCCTTTTTATTTTTTCTGCATTTGAATCTTTTTTTAAGATTTTATTTATTTTGAATTTTACAATTTTTCCCCTAATCTTGGTTCCCCCCCCACACAGAAGGCAAGACATCTGTTAGTCTTTACATTGTTTCATTGTTTCCATGGTATGCATGATCTAAGTTGAATGTGATGAGAGAGAAACCATATCCTTAAGGAAGAAACATAAAGTATAAGAGATAGCAAAATTATATAATAAGATAACTTTTTTAAAAAATTAAAAGTAATAGGGGGCAGCTAGATGGTGCAGTGAATAGACCATGGGCCCTGGAGTCAGGAGCACCTGAGTTCAAATCTGACCTCAGACACTTAATAATGACCTAGCTGTGTGGCCTTGAGCAAGCCACATAACCCCATTGCCTTGTAAAAAAAAATTAAAGGTAATAGACTTTGGTATTTTTTCAAACTCTACACATACATATACCACAGTTTGCTAAGCCATTCCCCAATTGAAGGACATTCACTTAATTTCCAATTCTCTGCCACACAAACAGGGTTGCTATGAATATTTTTGTACAAGTTATATTTTTACCCTTTTTAATAATCTCTCTTCAGGGTATAGACCCAGTAGTGGTATTGCTGGATCAAAGGGTGTGCACATTTTTGTTGCCCTTTGGGTGTAATTCCAAATTGCTCTCCAGAAAGGTTGGATGAGTTCACAGCTCCTCCACCAACCATGTATTAGTATCCCAGATTTCCCATGCTGTGTCCTTTTTAAATGTTTCATTGATACCAGTTATTTTTTTTGCATCAATCTCTCCTCCAAAAAAAATCTTCCTTTTAACAAATAAGCAGTCAAGTAACTGAAAGCAACACACTATGTCTACAAGAGCATGTTTCATTTTCCACCTTTTTTCAATCAGTTTTGTTTCAAGAGATATACTTCATCATGAGTCTTCTGATACCAACACTAATTACAGCCTTGATCAAAGCTCTAAAGTCATTTCAAGTTGTTCTTTATTGTGTTGTTATATGCTCTCTTGTCCTGTTCTTCTCTCTTTATATCATTTCTTACAAGGAGGAGAGAAAAGTCAAATATAGTTTTCTCTGAATCCATTATTTCTTACAGCACAATAATAATTCATGTTATCTATATAGTCACTTATCTATTTAGTCACATATACACTCTTTCTGGTATCTACATTGTTTTCTGCTCTTTGTCACATAGTATAGGAAAAGTTGAATGCCACAAAGGATAGGAAATTATTCTAGGAATGAAGACCTGGATTCAAATCCTACCTTTGTATCTACATCATTGATTGTGTTACTTATAGGCAAGTAGCATAACTTCTCAGTGCTGTTATCAGTTCTCTGAGGTTATAAGACTATAAGATTATAAGACGATCTACAATAGCAGAGGGAATTTCCTTTCTCAGGGGTTTCCTATGCTGATAAAATCATAAGATTGATCCTTATTTCTATCTTACTATATTTAAAAATGTTGTAATATATTTTGTATATTCAGTATCTTTTTCTTTTTTTCAATCCACTTCTCTTGCAGTAGCAGATTAAGCTCCCAGAGGGTGTCTACAGATTCCATCAGGGTTCTAGATGCAACCTTCAAGGCCTCAGGTTTCTAGTACCGCCAGTCATTTGTCCCCTCCAGTATATTATCCATTAACATTAGCTCTGAAGATTCAAATTAACTTTAATAAAAGCTATTTACTAAGACAGTTATGATAAGAATGGCTGGTATAAAACCTTTCCCTAAAATAGTCTCTCACAAATGTATGCAGATACATAGCAGAATACTCTCTGTTTATAAAATATAGTAAGCCTTCAATGAGTCACAGATGTGAGTACCATTGTGGCTAAATCAGAAACTCACAATTCATGATAACAATGTCCAGTTTCTTGAGTCCATAGCTAACTTTCTTCCCTTATGCAATAGATTATTGAAGTTATTTCATTTCTTGTAAACTATCTTTCTGTATCTTCATTAATCTGGGTATCTTCATTAATCTGAGTTTGTTCTCAATGAGTTCTTAGCATATCTGCTCCTGGCTGGATACAGTGTCTTTTATTGGGTTAAAATCTCCAAGATGTAGTCAGTTAAGCTGGGGAGGAGCTTAAATTACCCTCTGGACTCATTGCCCCACCCCCACCCCTACAGTTTACCAACCTTTGGTGCAGAAAAGAGATTCTGCCTCCTCAAGTTCCTCCTAGACAAAAGTTCCCCATTGGTTGAGAATAAGTACTACTGCCAAAATGAGTAACCACTGGAATTCTCATTATTTAAAGCCCTCAGAGGAATGGGCAGTTTGTTTGCTTAGTCAATCACACTAGTCCTTTATTGACCCAATCAAAGAGATTCACACCTCATAATGAGTTCCCAGCACTTGTTCATCACAGCCTTACACTGATTACATTCTATTAATTGAGGTGGGAATGTGGAAAACCATGCTTTACATACAAATGGGTCCTTTTCCCTGTCTTTGACATCTGGGGTACATGCCAAACAGTAGAATTACTGGGTCAAATGATATGCACAATTGCCAGACTTTTTGGTATAATGCCAAATTGTTTTCCAGGATGGTTGGATCAATTCCCAGCTCCAATAAGAGTGCATTAGTGTGCCTGTCCTCCCACAATCTTGCCAACAATTACCATTTACCTCCTTTGTCATTACTGTCACTCTGATAGGTAGAACCTCAGAATTGTTTTATTTTAGTGTGTTTCTTATTATTTGTAATTTGGAGTTCTTATATATGCTGTTGATAGCTCACATTTCTTCTTTAGGAGTCTCTTCATATCTTATGACTATATTGTGGTTATTAATTATTCTATGCATATAGTTGAATGTCCTATGGAGAACTTGGTGGGGGTGGGGGGAAGCATGGACAGGAATTGCCAGAGATGAAAGGGTTTAGAAGACTTGAAATCTGCATGAGTAGAAGGAAAATCCAAGTCAACCATGTTCCAGATCCAATCAATTCTTGAAATCTGTCATTAAGAAAGCAAAGAATAATATGATGAATTTTAGGAAGATTTTTATATTAAATGGTAAAACTAAAGAAAATGGATTTTGATAAGGGATCTTAAAATCCATCTAATTGAATGTCTTCAATTAACAAATTATTTAAAGATAGTGAAAATGAGATCCAGGGAAGTTAAATTACTTATATAAGGTCACATAGGTAATACATAAAAGATTCTGATTTGAACCCAGTTCCTTTCATTCTAAAGCTAATGACTTTTCCAGTGTGCCTAAAAGACAGGACTTGGCCTTATCTGGGATATTTAACTTGCTGAAACAACAAGGATTCTGGGATTTGGAGACCAAGAGAAAGATCCTGTTAAGGTCTTTTTTTTCCCTTTGGAAATGTATAAACTCTTCGGTTTCAGCTCTGTCTTCTTTCTTCCCATTGGATATAGTTGAAAATTGTCAGCAGCTGAGATCAATATATCTGTTTCTTCTCTCCAGGCTGTCTGGAAGCTTCTCTTATCAGGATACTTCTAACAGGACTGCCACTTTTTTAGTCTTTCTTGTCACTTGACTGAGATGGAAGATGCATCTCTGGTGAAAATAAGGCCTATCTATGCAATGAAAATGCCCTTCCAGATAAATTGCCTTTCCAGATGGGATGGATTCTTACAAAGAGATTATAAACCCTAAGAATTAGTGACTAGACTTTTAGAGACCACAGGATCATAGGTCTTAAGATGGATAGGATCTCAGGGTTTCTTAACCTTTTTTTGTTACCTGGAACTCTGTGAAACTGGGAAAACCTATAGGACTTCTCAGAATAATGTTTTTTTTAATTATAAAGGAAAATAATTTTATTGATAAACATTTAAAAAATATTTTAATACAAGTTGTAAGATACCAGGTAAAGAATCTCTGATCTACTCCAACCCCCTAATTCTACAAATAAGGAAACTTAAAACCAATGAATATAAAGTGATGCCAAGGAAAAATAATTATGCCAATGTCTACATAAAGTAGGAAGATAATATCTATATTTAGAGATGGAAAAGAGTTTAGAGGTTATCTAGACCAACTTTTTAATTTTCCAGTATTCTATAGTATCAAATTCTTAAATGGGCAAAGAACAGTCTACTGATATCTCCACATGTGAAGTATTTTAAATATAAAAAAACAGCATGTGTAAAGTATATTGTAAGGTATAAAGCACCTTACAATAGAAAATATAGAATACTAGATTTAAAGGGGTGCTTAAAGAGCTTCTAATTCAAACCCTTCTCTTGGAAGAAGAGGAAACTGGGGTTTAAGAGAAGGCAAGTGATTTGCCCAAGAGTACATAGCTAGTTAATGACAGAGATGGCACAAAACAGATTTGAATTTTCCACTGAATTTTTTGCTAGCCTGGAGAACATATCATATTTTTAAAAGGAACAGCTCCCATTAATTGATAGATTTCTGTAGGACCTCAGTCCTAGTAATAATATAAGGCATTTTCAAGGCAGCATTTTAATTTTTTAATAGTGGCATTCATAGACACCTGGGTATTGGTAAGCACCCAGTCATCAGGGATTCTTGCTCCATCAAGTCAAATACCCCTAAATCAATCAACAAGTATTTATTATCTGCTAGGCCTGTGCTAGGTGCTAGGATTACAAAGACAGAAGTTAAACTATCCTTTCCCATGAGGAAATTATATACATACTATTAGAAGGATGCAAAATATTTACAGATAATTAAATATAGGATAGATGCAAAATAATAATGCATAATATATATATGTGAATACATGTATATTAGTATATATATATATATATAATGTGTGTATATATATATATATATGTTTGTGTGCATGTGTGGCTAGATAGATATAGAAATTTATTACACAGTGGAATGGGGATGACCACTGACAATTAGAGCAAAATGTGAGTTCAAATCTGTCTTCAGACTCTTATTTACTATGTGACCCTGAACAAGCTACAGCCTCTATGTTTCAACTGTATCTGCCTCAACTTTTCTCAATGTAAAATCAAAACAAAAACATAATAATATTACTTACTTTACAGAATTGTTGTGAGGATCAAATGAACTAATATTTATAAAGTACTTATCTAAGTTCCATAATAGATGCTTCCTCCGGTCTATAAATCTGATGTTTCAGAACCATTGTAACTAGGAAGATCGGTTATAGGAAAAGCACTGGAATAAGCATCTGGGCTTAGTTATTGGAGTATCAACTCTGATACTTATAGCTGTATGATCTTGGGAGGTTACAATTTCCCAATACATTTTTATAAAATACCAAGAGAGTATGACTTTTCGCACATGTAATTCACAAAGTTGTTGCTAGGATGAAATGAGTTCATGTAGGCAAGGTGCTAGATAAATTATGTAAATTTGAATCATTAAAAATATCTGTGCTAATTTTCATTTTTATGATAGTAAAGAGTCATGTCCCTGGAGTCAGGATGACCCTCTTTCTACCTTCTCTATGCTCATACAGTCCAGACTCAGTTCTGGTTGTTTCTGACCTTGAAAGGTGAACAGTAGCCTTTCTGTTGAAGCTGTCTGGTTCACCAATCCTGGAGCCCTCAGAGGAAAAAAAAAAACTTGGGCTTTCTGGATTCATTTCTGGATTCATTCTCAATGTAATTAATATTGTTCCTGAAAGAAATGTATTCAATGTGCAAAATAGGCCAAGTTTAGGAGAGCTATTTATTTCTTCCAACACAAAAGAAATACTTCAAACACAAAATACCCATAAACATGCATTGATAAATACTTAAACATGATACAGTAATTTCTCACTCCAATTATACTCTCCCAGGAGGTTGGTAGTTAAATTATGAAATATCTATGTGGCACTACTAAACAGGCATTTCACCTTCAACTTGGCTTGTCTCTTCAGTGTCTGAGTCATTGTCTCCAAGTTGATTATCTTCTGATAAGGCAAGTCATGGCTTGGGCTCCTTCACCTGTCAGTAGTCACATTCTCCTCTGTGAATTTGTTTCATACAGTATCTCCTCCTGAGAAGCTAACCAAATCTTTGACTTGTAAGATTATCGCCAAGGCTAGAAATATCCTTCTCAGAATTCTGAATCTACTTTAGCAGATTGGAAGAGGACACTATAGACTGTAGTAATTCTTCCTCCTCTAATCCTCTTTGGTATAGCCCTCTATCATAGAGACAACAGAATAAATAGGGAATTTCTGTTGTCTATGCCCTCCAGCAAGAGGCTTAGTTACACATGCATTATCAGAGGTGGTCAAGGAATTAAATTCAACTTGATTCATGCTTCATAGAATAACTGCTCCAGACCCATGACCAACTGTGCTCCATGAGGGGTGCTCCAATACAATCTATGCAATCATAAAAAGAGATTAAAAATCTACAGATATAAAAATATTTATAGCAGCTCCTTTTGCTGTGGCAAAGAATTGAAAACTGAGGGAATATCCATCAATTGGGGAATAGCTGAACAAGTTGTGATATATGAATATGATGGAATATTATTGTTCTATAAGAAATCATAAGCATAAATTTCACAAAATCCTGGAAAGTCTTATATGAACTGATGCTGGATGAAGACAGCAGAAACAGGAGATCATTGTACACCTTAAAAGCAATATTATGTAATGATCAACTATGATAGACAAAGCTCTTCTCCACAAAAGAGTGATAAAAGAAAATTCCAAAATACTTGTGATGGAAAATACCAAATACATCCAGAGAAAGAAGTATTGAACTCAGCACAGACCAAAGTACCCTATTTTCACATTTTAAAATTTGTTGAATGCTTTTTCTTTTTCATGGAAATATGTTTAACATAATTGCACATGTATAACCTTTATCAGATCACTCACTGTTAAAGAATTGGGGGGGGGCATCTAGGTGGCACAGTGGATAGAACAACAGCCCTGGAGTCAGGAGGACCTGAGTTCAAATCTGATTTCAGACACTTAATAATTGCTTAGCTGTGTGACTGTGGGCAAGTGACTTAACCCCATTGCCTTAAATAAATTTAAAAAAGAGTAGGGGGAGGAAGGGAGAAAAATGCAGAACTCAAAATCTTAGAAAAAATAAACTTTGAAAATTATCTTTACATGTAAATAGAAAAATAAAGTTAAAATTAAAAATATTTAACAATGTAATCTTTGCAAATTTATTTTTACATTTGCTTTGTCACTGATGTGAGTCATCCTTTGAATTTCAACTCGAAACTCAATTCACACTTTCTCATAGTCACATCTATTACTTTTTTTAAATGATGAGTTCATATATTGTTTCTATAGCAAAACTCTTAGAGATTTCTATTTTTTATCAGAAATTTTTATATAGGAATCATTTCCTGCTATAATTACCCACCTAAATAAAGAAAAGAGAAGAGTTGAACAAAATAGAACATGTTAAATTTTATGTCACATTCCATAGCTATAGTCCATCATCTCTCTACCAAGAGGAAAAAAGCATGTTTCATCATCTATTCTCTAGGACCAATACTGCTTATTACATTTAAACTGAGTTAAACTGGTTTGATGGCATTTGGGGTTTTTTTTATATATTACTATCAATATATATGGTACTGTCTGTGGGGTTGTGGATAAGTCACTTAAACTCATTGTGTTCCACAAAACTCTTTAAGAATATAAATAGCAAAGAAGGCTATAAGCTACACTGGTAGAAGTCTTCTAACAGTTTCCTATACCAATGAAATCTCCAGTGAAATCTCTGTAACCATCCATTCTCCTGTCCATATATGTATATACATATATATATATATATATATATATATATATATATATATATATATATATAATTCTCCTGATTTTTTTCATTTGTCTCTATCAGCTCATAAAAGTCTTTCTTTCCATATTTCTCTGAATTCTTTATGCCCATAATTTCTTATTGCATAATAATAATTCATTAAATTTATGTGCTTCAATTTATCACATGCTACAAACTATTTCCTATTTGCCAGGCACCCATTTTATCTCCAGTTGTGCACATTTATAATTGCTGCAAAAGAAATTTATCTTATATTTCTAGATACTGGCAAAGTTAAGTAATCAATTACTAGTTTACCCAGATATTTTCCTAGCCTATCTTTACTTCTCCCTTTGATCTTCTTCCCCTATTAACTCCCTCTCCAGAAGGCCCAAATTAATGGATTAATAAAATTAATATCCCTTACTATAGGAATGACCTTACCCCCGGGGGGGGGGGGTAAGGAATAGGAGAAAATACCCTATTTAAGGATCTGTCTTTGCTACTAACTACCAGACTCAAGTTCCATTGCCATAAGATAAGTGTTGGACTAACTGATCTCTAAGTTCCCATGGCATTTTATTAATCATTGACTCATAACCTCAAACTGTATAGAAATCTCATAGAGAAAACTTTTCTTCAAGGACTATGCTTGTTATTCACACATGGAAGTTTACAGATCCTACTCAATAGGCTGCTGAGTAGAGGCAGCCAAGAAGGGACATCCCCAGATGAGTCAGGCCCCAGAGGAGCAATGTTTGACTAGGTGCCCAGGTCTGGCTCCCTGCTCATTATCACACAGCAGGAAAATGAATCCCGTGAAGACAGGAAGATGGCATCCTGTCTAGGGAGAGACAGCTTTCTCACAAAGAGCAGGTTTTGTGCTATCAATCAGGTAGAAGCTCTACTGTTTCCATATCTGCAATAACAGGAGAAAAAAATAAACTGGAGAAGATGAAAGGGGAATATACACAAAAGGACTCAGAGCAGAGTAATGCAGGCCAAGATTTAAGGACGAACTACTTTTCCATGTATAGCAGATATACTGTGTAGGATATATAATTGTAGGAAAACCTTAATTAGCTGTAATCTTTGGTGCTTAGACTAGCACAAAAGGGATATTAGGGCATAGACTGTAGGATATCAGAACTGCATGGAGATCTAAAACAGAGAACATAGAATGAAGATATAAATCCACAGTCCTAATGCACATTATTACCTGTATGATATTAAGAGACCTAGAGAAGGGTCCCACATAAATTAACTAGTCCCCCCCTCCAGTATTGCCCATCACTAACCATTCAGGTCTTTTCATCTTATGTGAATATTGGCCATATTCTGCCATTCATCAGCATCAGGGGTTCACCTGGTTTAGTGACCAATTCTCAACAGTCACCAAAATTCCACCTGAGTGATAGGTACAGGGTATTTTTCACTTGGAAATATGGGAGAGAGGGAATGAACTTTGAACAGAACTGAATTTTGGTGACTATCTAGAACAGGACACTAAACTGGGTGAATCCCTGGTGTTGATGGATGGGAGAATATGGCCAAGAGTCACATAAGATGAAAAGACCTGAATGGCTAGTGATATGGAATACTGGAGGGAGGACCTCTCTCTCATTTTTCCAGGTGAAAATACCCTGTATTTATCACTCAGGTGAAATTTTCATGGATGTCTAGAACTAGACCCTAAACCAGGTGAACATTGATGAATGAGAGAATATGATAATAGGAGAATATAGTTCTAATGAATGGGAGAATATGGCCAAGAGTCACATAAGATGAAAAGAACCTGAATGGTTAGTGATGGGCAATACTGGAGGGAGGACCCACATCACTCCATCATAGATCCCCTTATTATATTCTGTATAAATATTGTCCCCTTCTCCAAATTCTTCAGTGGTTTCCTATTGTTTCCCAAATAAAAGTCAAGCTGCTTTTCCTGGTATTTGAGTTGCTCTTCCTCTGACTGTACCTTCCCCTTTCATTTACATCTCAAATTACCCTCCTCCATGTACTCAATGTGCATTAGATTGTAAACTCCCAGAGGACAGGGATTGTCTTTTGTCTCTTTTTGCATTCCCAGTACTTATTATAAAAGCTGAAACAGTAGACGTAAATGTTCATTGGTTAACTATGGGCCACTGAACTAAGAGCAGAGTGATAGAGTCAGTAAGAATTTGGATCTGAAATGAGTATAATATCAGTTTAGATTCTGACTCAGACACTTGCTGGTTGTAGATCTCTGGACGACTCACCAACCTCCTCTAGGTCTCCATTTCCTCATTTGTAAAATGCTAATGTTGGAGATCTGAATTCTAAACACTTATGGCCCCATAAAACTGCTCTTTTTATACAGAACTTTCCATGTACTCTCCTATCATATGGTTTTATTTATGTCATTCTCTTTGCCTATACCTGAAACATTCAGCATCCTTCCCTTTATCTCTTTGATTCCTAATCATCCATTAAGACTTCTTGGAGATAGAACCTGTCTTATAAAGTTTGTGAATAACTATATCCAGATATATCCCTGCCAGAGAGATATCTATGGAAGGTCAGGGGTGAGTTTGAGATAGCCTTTGATAGCTCTCAACAATGAACAGTTCAAATCTGGGAGCTTGGGGAGAATTGGAAGCTTCATATCTGTTCAAAGTTCATGCCCTCTTACCATATTTCCAGGTGAAAATACCCTATACCCATCACTCAGGTGGAATTTTGGTGACTATCTAGAACTGATATCAAAGACCTCTGGAAAACAAGAAGACCTCTGGGTTTCCTTCCTACTCTAAATTTATGGCCAACACGATCATGAGAATATGTCCCTACATTTTTCATGAAATATGATGGGTGAAGGTGACTTGCTTTTTGGTTATCTAAATTCTTTGCTCAGTTGCCTTCCTTGGTTCCTCATTGCCTACAGTTTAAGCATTCTTTTCTGAATTTAAGGCCATCTCCAATCTGGTGCCACCCTCGCTTATTTATTTTTCTTATATGACTCACCTTCATACAATTTATGCTCCAAACAAAATGGACTAACCATCCTCCCATGCAGGCCTAATACACCTTTTGCTCATTTTGTCCCTGTACCAAGAATATCCTTCCTCTATCCCAACTTCTTTTTTTTATTTTAAACCTGTGGAATACATCTCCAGCTTTTAAAGGATAATTCAAAAATACCACCTCCTCCCAACAGTGTTTCCTAAATCTGCCTTCTCAACTTGCCTCAAATAGCCTTATTTTTTTACACCTTTTTAAAATATTAACTTTATATTGTTATTTTTAGTAATTATTTATGTTGGCATATAATCAACTTTCCCCCTGTAATAAATTCTATATGGGCAGGAACTTGGTCTTATCTAGACTCAATAACTTTTTGTAGTGTAATGCTCTGCTTATAATAGATACTTATTATATTCATTATATTGGGTTGATGGAGCAACAGCACTAAGAGACAGGGCCCTGCTCACACACATCCAGGTCACCTAAGACTTGGCAGGTTATATTCAAATGCTTAGCCTACTCTGATGGTGATTAGCGGTGATCCACACTTTCTAACTCCTTACCACTTTGTGCTCCAAATGGACACATGAGTAATTTCCCATTTACAGCTTTGGAAGAGATTTTTTTTTAAACCATGATCTGTAAAATTAGATGTGTCTCCTGTAGCAATTACCAGTGGAAAGAGGAAGGAATGATTGGAATACAACCTCGTAGATCTGTGTGCATCTCACTCACTTGCGGGGAGTTGGGCCCAACCAAGACATAGTTGGTTCCAAGCATGCTCAAAAGGAAAATTAGAGGGTATAGAAAACATTAACTTAGGGAATGGAACAATTTTATTTAGTCAAAGCTTCCAAAGTAAGAAAGTGCATACAGTTGAAGTGAAGGTTGCTTATATAAAATTGACTGACCTCAAAGATCCCAACCCCATTATGAGAAATGATGAGGAGGGGTTCAAAAGTAAAATGGACTGCTTCAAGAATCTCTATCACCAAAGGTTATCAAGCAAAAACTGAATGGACACACATGGTACAGAGCAGAGCTTTTTTTGTCTTTTTGATGTCCTAGGCCCTTTTAAAGTCAGGCAATACCTTTTGAAAAGCCTTCTCTGAAATATGTTTTTAAATGCATAAAAGAAAAGACAAAGGACTACAAAGGAGACCATTTATCCATGGACCCCTAAAAGAGTTAAAAAATACATGTTGTACAGAGAACTTCTACTATTCAAGTAGGAATTGAGAGCTGAAGAATAATAGATGATTTCTGAGGCTTTTTCCAACTTGGAGATACTGGAAGTGAGTGACCTAAGGTCATAAACAACTTGTATATATCAGTGAAAACTGGAATCTTGTTCTTGTATCTCTAAAACCCAATGATCTTGCTATAACTTCCCTACCCATAGGAGCTTATTTGGTAGATTTGTCTATGTTACTTCATTTTAATTCAGGATATGTGTCCTTGAAATAAATTTTCCTTATTTTTAAGTAATATTTTAGCTTTTCCCAATTATAAGTAAAACTATTTTAAAATTTGTTATTTTGGGGGAAGCTAGGTGATGCAGTGAATAGAGCATCTTCCCTGGAGTCAGAAGGACCTGAATTCAAATCCCACCTCAGACACATAATAATTATGTGATCTTGGGCAAATCACTTAACCCCATTGCATTGCAAAAACTTAAAAAGAAAAACAATGGATTGTTTTTATTTTTAAATTCCAAATTTTCTCCCCTTTTTCCTACCTTCCCCTTTCCCTGAGACAATAAGCAATCTGATAAAGGCTTTATATGGGTAATCATGTAAAACATATTTCCATATTAGTCATTTTGTGGGAGAAAATTTGAACCAAAAAATTTTTTAAATGAAGTGAAAAATAGTACACTTCAATCTGCATTCAAACTCTGTGAGTTCTTTCTCTAGAGACAAGTAGCATTTTCATCATGATTCCTTTGGGATTGTCTTAGATAATTGCATTGCTGAAAATAACTAAGTTATTCACAGTTGTTCATCATACAATATTGCTGTTATTATGTAAAATATCCTCCTGTTTCTGCTCATTTCACTCAGCATCTGTTCATATAAGTCTTTCCAGGTTTTTCTGAAATCATTCTGCTCATCATTTCTTATAGCATAACAATATTACATTATAAGTATATGCCACAATTTGTTTGGTTATTTCCCAATTGATGGGCATTTCCTCGATGTCCAATTCTTTGCTGCTACAAAAAGAGTTGTTAGAAATATTTTTGTATGCATATATACTTTGCCTTTAAAAAAATTCTCAGGGCAGCTAGGTGGCGTAGTGGATAAAGTACCGGCCCTGGAGTACCTGGGTTCAATTCCGGTCTCAGACACTTAATAATTACCTAGCTGTGTGTCCTTGGGCAAGCCACTTAACCCCATTTGCCTTACAAAAAAAAAATCTCTTTGGGATTTTGACCTAGTCCTATATATTGCTGGATCAAAGGATATGTACAATTTTGTTGCCCTTTGGGTATAGTTCAACTTTCTCTTCAAAATTGTTGAATCAGTTTACAACTCTACCAACAGTCCATTAGTGTTACAATTTTCCCATATCTTCTCCAATATTTAATCATTTGATTTTCCTATTTTAAAATAAATATTGTTCATATTTAATTATTGGGGGGCATTTTGGTGATTAAATATCCCTATTGTAATATTATGCTCTAAAATCATGGGATCACAGAGTTCAGATATTTAGGAGCCCTTGAGATCATCTAGTCCAAACTCCTTTATTATTTAGCTAAGTAAACTGAGTCTCAGAGAGCGGAAGTGAAAAGGTCCAAAGTCACAGAATGATATTGCAACAGAGCATAAACATGAATTTACTTATGATGACTTATTACAGACTCATTTCTGTTCACTCTGGATCATTATTAATGAGAGATATCATGATGTAGTGTATAGAGCACTGATTCACATTTCACAAGATTTAGGTTCTGCCACTTGCTAGCCATATGACCCTGGGCAGGTCACTTCACCCATGGACCTCAGTTCCTGATTTTTTAAATTCATAGATATGCAAAAGATTCATGAATTTGTCAGCACAAAGAATTTTCAGTGTAGGGAATTCCTCCACCAGCACAAATGCCAATCCATCTAGTCAATTTAGGAGAAAAGGATCAGAGTCACATGAAATAGGTGAAGAGAATTTCTCAGTGTCAAACAAAAAAGCAAATCCCAGAAGTGATATTTGAACCCAGGTCTTATTCATGCCAAATCTAACCCTGTCTATTATATCATATTGCTTTTGTTAATCTTTACAATGAGGTAATAATCCTTGATCTGACTCTCTCACTGTATTGAATTTGAAGTATATTTGTTTTGTTCTGTTTTATTTTGTTTTCTCTCCCTAAGAACCCAAACATCTTTGGGCAACTAACTCTCTTAACCTCTCCCTAGCATGAATTTTCTTCCTCTGTAAAATGAGAAGGTTGGACTAAATGACCTATAAAGACCCTTGTTGATCTGACATTCAATGATTCTGTGATTCTGAGGGAGAAGGACTATTTACATCATCAGTTCATTCCAACTCTAATATACTTTCATTGTATGAGCTCAAAAAGACCTAGTTAAAAGCTCAGCAACCTAGAGTTCTTATAATTAAAATCTTGTCCTTAATATTGCCCAGTTCTGGCATTTTGCATAAATAATTTCCATCAAAAAATTTATATCAGCTAGAACTTAATTGAAAAATGCACCTGCCATCCTGGTGTCCAAACTCATAAAGTAGCTGAATTAATCTGCAGTCTCTTCATGAGAATAAAAGGGAAAGAAAGGAGAGAAGAGGATGAAAGGGAAGGGTAAGTTAGGAGAGAAAAGAAAGAGGGAAGGAAATAATGAAGGGAACAAGAAAGGAAGAAAGAGGGGAGGAGAGAGAGAAGGAGAGAAGAAAGAGAAAAAGGAAGGATAAAAGAAAGAGGGGGAAGAAAAGAAAGAGAAGAAGGTGGTGGAAAAGGAAGAGGAGGAGGAGAAAGGGGAAAGGAAGGAAAGGGGTAGAATGTGATGAGAAGAGGAGAAGGGAGGGGAGGGGAGGGGAGGAGAGGGGAGGGGAGGGGAGAGAGAGGGGAGGGGAGGGAGAGGAGAGGAGGAGAAAGAAAAAGAGAAAGAGAAATGGAAAGAAAAGGGGAAAGGGAAAGGGAAAGGGAAAGGGAAGAGGAAAGGGGAAAAAGAAAGAGAAAGAAATAGAGAGCCAGCCTTGGACCAGCTAATCAAGTTCAGCTCTGCAATCATTAGCCTGTGCAATCTGGACCAAGTATATCTTCTCTGAGCCTCTGCTCTCTATCCCCTTCCCCCATTCCACTATAATAAATACAGCTATAAAATGAAAGGGTTGAAATAGATGGTCTTTAAACTTCCTTCCAGCTTAGAAATTGCATATTCTAAAGTCCCTCCCAGCTCTGACATTCAATTACTCTCTGACATTTTGGAGTGAAAGGTTTTTGTGTTTCACTTTGCATTAAATTGTAGGTGTTGTATTATTTGTCCCCATTATCACACTTCTTTCCATCAAGTGTACAAGTTCTAGTGACATTCCCCAGCAGAGTCAAAAGTGAGCTTAATGTCTGGGACAGTTCACTGGCCTCCTTGTCCCTGCCCTGGGTCAAAAAAAGTTCATCATGGTGAGTAACAAGGCAATGAAAAAAGAGGAAAGAAGAATCAAATGTCGTCTAGGATGATTTCTTAATACAGAATTTCTCATTTATCCCAAAATGACTCTTACGTTAATTACTAATTTAGTCTCACCTTTTCATTAATGCAGGTCTCTAAAAGAATGTGTATTGTTGACATTTTTTAAAAACTTGATCAATGTTTTAATTATTATTTCTTCATAAACTATTTCATTCATACAAATATATAAGGCTGGAAAAGAGATTGTCTGACCGAATAGTCTCGTTTTACCAACAAAACACTAAGGAGCAGAAAGGGGGAGTGACTGTGACTTTTCCTCAAGTTACATAGCAAAGTAGCAGAAAAATTAACACTAGACTTTAGGTCTTCTGAGGTCCAACTCAGTCTAACTGCTTCTGAACTAGGAAGCCTACTTTCATTTCTGTGGACCCTACCATTATTTCTAAGATTGTTTTGCTATAACATGTGTAGTTCTATACTAGTCACATTAATCAATCTATTCCTATCATTTGCAAAGAAGACTTTGAGAAGATTCTCCCCTACCAAATGGCAACCATTAGTTTCTTTATTTATTATATAAATATTTTCAAATATATATATATATAAATGTTTTCAAATTATATACAATAGTAGTTTCTACCTATCATTTTTTGGTAAGGTTTTGAATTTTACAACCTTTCCCCCATCCACCCTTCCCTCCCCTTTCCCCCTCACAGAAGGCAATTTGATAATCTTTCCATTGTTTCCATGGTATACATTGATTGAAATTGAATGTTTTGAGAGAAAAATCATATCCTTGATGCAAAAGTAAAATATTAGAGATAGCAGAATTATGTAGTACATAAGACAACCTTTTTTTTAATTGAAGGCAATAATCCCTGGATCAGGGAGAAGTTGACTCCTCACCCAACAGCTTCATGAGAGTCTAAAATCCTTACTCATTGAGAAGAGCAAAGGAGAAAATTCCTCAGCAGAGGATAAGGAAATGCTTTACCTTAAATTAATTTTCCCCTGTACTCAAGTATTCATCCAATCCTGATTACTAATATCTAGAGACTGGGTACCTATAGGCAGGCCTGTCCTACCTAAACCATAGATAGTTGAAATGAAGCAAAGAGATCTGGCTACCATTGTTTCCCAGATTATAAATCAAAGAGTCCACATCCAATATCTGAGCCCCTCAATTTCTTTTTTTTGTTTTTGTTTTTGCAAAGCAAATGGGGTTCAGTGGCTTGCCTAAGGCCACACAGCTAGGTAATTATCAAGTGTCTGAGACCAGATTTGAACCCAGTACTCCTAACTCCAGGGCCGGTGCTTTATTCACTGTGCCACCTAGCCACCCTGAGCCCCCCAATTTCAATCATCTCACTTCCATTGTTTGTTTTTTCCTGAAATTTGAACCATATCAATTGGTGACATTGGTCTCAATCTTTGTCTTTGTCTCCCCATTTTACTGTTTTAGGGAGGTCTTCACTGGGACCCAAATTGGGCACCAAAGGTCTCCTCTGAGTAAGGGAAATTGTTTCATATGAACTAACTGGGCTGTCCACTGGCTTTATGATAGGACAGAGGGAGATGATAAAACAGTGATTTTTTATCATTTTAATTTTAGGTCATTCCACTCCCCTTACTTTTCATGCCTAATAATTATAAGCACTATAAGAAATATGAATATCATCTTCAGAGACATGATATCAAGAAATCAGATTAATTTTGATGTAACTCTTATTTGATTACAATATTAAACCTTATATATTAATACTAGTCTTCATACTTTTTGGTTTATATAACATAGTTGAATGTTCATACTTTTTTATTTTAATTAGAGGAAACACTTTGGTGGAGAGATGAAGGAAAGGTAACTGGTGTTGAGAAAATATGGTTTAATATATAGGTTAGAATTGGTGTCATTTAGTAGAAAGGACACTGAACTAGGACAATATAAACTCATTTCAAATAGGGATTGTTTCATTTTTTTGTATTTGTAAATGTAGCACCTCCACATAAATATAAAGCATATAGTAGGTACTTCACTAATGAATGTTGATTGATTGCTAGACACATTGTATTTCATGAAAGGTCACATATTGTCATGTAATGAAAGACACAAAACACATGGAGTCTAAGAACCCAAGGGCTCTAAAGTATCCTGGTTTTTCAGTCCACTAGCCATGGGACCTTGGACAAGTCATTTCCTGTCTCTAGTCCTCAGTTTTGGGGTTAAACAAAATTATCTCTAAGATCTCTATTAGTCTTAACATTCCATCCAATTTGTTTAATCCAGAACAACAAACATTTATTAAGCATCTAATATTTATAAGAACCTTCCTTTTCTCCATCCTCCCATAGTAGTCTCTCTCATCAAGATATTTACATTCTATGGGGATGGGAACGGGAGTGGGAATCCATCATATTCACAAAGAGGTGTACATATGAAACTTGTGAAAAGATTTAGCACTGGCTACCCATAGGATAAGCAATATCTTAGAATTTCCCTTAAAGGAAACTGAGTTCAAAGAGATGAAGATCATCTAGCATGAACAATAGAATATTGAGTTCAGATAACAACAAGGAGGCCTTTCTGGCCTTTCTGTAAAATGTGTGGTGGAGATTAATGTAAAACAAACTTAAAAAGTTCAAACTGAGAAGGATTGCAGAGACAAAACCAAGGACTTTCTTTTTTATTCTACAAGCAAAAGGGAGCTATTCAAGGTCTTTGACCAAAGAAATGACAAGGTTAAACATGCCATACGGAAATTATTTTGGTGGTAATGCAGCAGGAGGATTGTAGAAGGGAGTGACTGGATACCAGGTGTGTTATAAAGATTCTGCTGAAGGAATCCAGGCTAGAGGTGATATTTCTGTATCTTGAACATATTAAGTTCCTTGTGATAAAAAAAATTACTAATTGTTTTTCATGAGTATGTTTATTAAAGAAATATTTTTGACTTGGCTGCAATGGAATTGTCCAATTCTACTTGCAATATAACATACAATTTTAGTTGCTGTATCTTAAAAATATCTAAAGAAGTTGAAAAAAGATTCCTGAAAGATAAAATAAGCATTGATTAAGACTTGTGAAAGGCCCTATTCTAAGGAGGTACCAATATAAACAAAACAGACATGCTCAGTCCTTAAAAAGCTTACATTTTAATGGTGGAAGACAAAACACAGAGAAGAGCTAGAAAGGGAGAAGAGTAATAATTTAGAGCTGGTGCCTGGGAAATGATGAGGATGAATGAGGTTAGGGGTGGCTAGGTGGCACAGTGGATAGAGAACCAGCCCTGGAGTCAGGAATACCTGAGTTCAAATATGGCCTCAGACACTTAATAATTACCTAGTTATGTGGCCTTGGGCAAGCCATTTAACCCTATTGCCTTGCAAAAATATAAAAAGGAAAGAAAAGAAAAGAAAAAAGAAAAAACAAGAGAATGAAGGAGATGGATCTAGGGGTCTGCTTGCTATGAGAACAAAGAAGCAAAAACTGAGTCTTTTCAGGTTGTTAAAAGGTAAAGCCTGAGAGAAAATAGAATTGAAGCCCAAAGAGAAAGCCTCTATAAGGTGGTAGTGAGAGGACTAAACTTGAAGTCAAGAAATCTGGCTTCTAGCTGTTGCTGTCTCACTAACTGATGTATAACTCTGGAAAAGTCATTTCTACTCTAAGGTAAAATATTGGGGAGGTTAATTGGAGAGTTCCACATGCAGCTACATCTGCCTCTTTTAGTCAGCTCCTTTTTATTTTTCATCTTCAAGTCAATAAGTTGAGATTTTTTGTTAGAATTTAATTCCTGAGAATCTTCCTTCTCTACTGCATCAATTTCATTTTTTAGCATCTCAGTCTGTAGGATGTTAATGATTCTTACTTTGGCCTTTTCAAAATTTAGCCTAAAGATGTATGTCAAATTTTCTAGAAAAAAAAAATTTTTCCTCTGGATGACCAAGAGCTTTCATTAACAAATGTGATTGTACAAATGGGAGTCCTATGGTATAAAAAGAGACTCTTTCTCTCTCCTCTTCTGTCTGTGGACATCAGAACAACAGGATGGCCATTTCCTGAAAAACAGAGGTCTTGGGTGAATTTGAGGGACAAAAAGGAGGTGTCTTTTAGCTAATTAAGATCAGAGCACTGAGAATTTCAACTTCAGAGAAACCCAGAGCTATAGTTGGCTTTGTCAAGACTCATTTCTTTTCCCTTCCTATTCTAAAATGCAAACTGATGAGAACTTCCTTAGGAGTTTAAAAATATTAATGGTTAATAATCTTAGATTTCAATGGTTCTTTTTTTATTCTGAAGGACTTTCAAACTATTTTTTAGACTCACACTCCAAGAATTGGATTCACTTTGTCTTCATTTGTGAAGAGTGAATTGGCTCTTGTAAAAGTCTGAAACAGGAAAGTGTTTATTAATGTGCTGTTGTTTTCAAATCAATGACAGGATTTATTAGACAGCCTCAGACTTTTCAGAAGCTGGAAAGGAGATCTCCGATGATTCTTTGTAACATAAAATAATGGACATTGTCCTAGAACTGACTTGAGGAAAGTTAGGATCAAGTTCTGCTTCTGATATTCATTATTCCCTAAATTTATGACTATAATAAAGTCATGGAAAGACTTATTTTCATCTTCTATGAGGAAGAAATATTAATACTTAGTCAATTCAATTAAACACAAATTCATCAAGTCTTTATTATATGCTAAGAACTGTGCTAAGTACTGAGGATTCTGCCTTTAAGACGCTTATATTTTATTGGGGGAAACAGTATACATATATATGTAATATATATATATATATATATATATATATATATGCAAATACAAAATACTGAATGTCTCAAAAGTCTTGTTTTAATTTTAAGCTTTGATAACTCAGAAAAAGCATACATTCAATTTTCTTTTTTTTTTTTTGTAAAGCAATGGGGTTAAATGATTTGCCCAAGGTAGGTAATTTATTAAATGTATGAGATCAGATTTGAACTCAGGTCCCCCTTGACTCCAGGGCCAGTGCTCTATCCCCTGCACCACCTAACCACCCCCAGAAAAAGCATACATTCTAATGAAAAAGAAGAACACATAAAAGAAGAAGAGTTATAGTTTAGAACTCGTGGCCAAGACAGCTTTAATAGCTTAAAACTGAACTAAGACTTTGAGAATACCCCAGATTTGACAAATAAATGCCAAATAATTTCAGAGAGAGAAAACAAACAACTCAATGAATTAGATTATGACAACTTTTAAGTGGCAAACAGAAGAATTTGCTTAATACTAGAGACAAATGAGTCTTTCAAAGTAGTTGAGTAGGAGAGTATTATGGTAAGACCTGTGCTTCAGGAATATCAATTTTGATGAAATAGAAAGTGAAGAGGTTGGATACATGAAAACCAATTGCATTGCATTAGTCTATGACACACATGGTAGGGGACACAGGGAAGGAGAAAGGGAGGAAGAGGCTTGTTAGAACTGTAATCTTTAATCAAGATAATGAGAGCCTCAACTAAGATGGCAACAATCGGGGAGAAATCAGAAGGGAAAATCTTGTCAGGGTAGGATTGATAAGACTTAGTAACTGATTTGTTATGGGGGTGAAGTGATGACTCATGTGAATATAAAAATGATAGTATCAATAACAAAAATAAAGGAGTGAATGGGTACAAAAAAGGAATAATTAGGGAGAAAGATAATGAGTTCGGTTTTGAACATGTTAAATCTGATGTCCTACAGTCATTTAAGTGGACATCTCCAGCAGTCAGTTGGTAATGGAGTTGGAACTGGGGAGAGATAAGGGTTATTAAGATAGTTTTGAGTAATTCATCTTGTCAACCACAAAAAATGTATTATTATTATTATTATTATTATTATTATTGACTTCATACCTTTGACCTTAGTATTTATCAATTGAGTTTTCACAGGTCAACACTGGTGACTTTAATTAGGGGGAAAATGTAAAATTCAAAAATAAATAAAGAAATTTAAAAAATAGTGGATAGAAATAATATTCTTGGGAGAGTCACAGAACCAAAAAATAGCAAGAGCTGGAAAGAACTTCAATGGTCAAGTAGTCCACTCATGCCTGAAAAGTGAATTCACCCTTTCACATACCTAACCAGCAGTCATGCAGTCATTGCCTGAAGACTTTCAGTGAGGGAGAACTAACTAACACTGTTGGAAAATTTGGGTTTTTTCCCCATTACTCCCAACTTACATGTGTCTGTGATTTCCATCAACTGCTCCTAATTTTGTTCTTTGGAACTAAACACCATAAATCTATTCCCTCTTTTATAAAGATTAGATTTCTTTGAGGGTTGGAACAGAGTTTAGAGGTCATCTAATCTACACCTTATTTTGTTGCTGTTGTTATTATTGTTCGGTCATTTTCAGTTATGTCCAAATCTTCATGACACCATTCCAGGTTTTCTTGGAAAAGATGTGACTTACCATTTTCTTTTCTGGCTCATTTTACAGATGAGAAAACTGGCAAATGGAATTAAATGACTTGTCCAGAGTCACACAACTCATAAGCATCCAAGGCTGGATTTAAATTAAAAAAGATTCATCTAATGTCAGACCTAGAACTCTATCCACTGTGCCACCTAGGTAGTCCTACCCCTTATTTTACAGATAAGTAAACTGAGAATCAGAGAATGGAGATGATGGTAGAATCTGGTGTGAATTGTTTGGATTATTGTGCTGAGCTCCAGAGTGATTCTGGGTCCCATTTCCAAGGTTGAATGTTCTGGGGCTAAATGCCTTTAGCATGCGATCAATAACAAACAGACACTTTATTAGTATATAAGGAGTCCCAATTCCATTTGTAAAACAGCATCCTATACTACTAAATATCCTCTAAGCAGCCTGGGATACAAACTGTACCTTTATCAAGCATTTGTAGCTATTTAAAGGTTCATAGGATCATAGACTTAGGCTGGAAGGGACCTCAGAGGCCATCAAGTGCAAAGTCCTCATTTAACAGATGAGAAAATTGAGGACCAAGTTGGTTAAGTGAATTGCTCAAGGTTACAAAAGTATTTCAGTGGAAGAGTTAAGATTTGAACCAAAATCTCTGACTAAAAGAACCAGGACTCTTCCATTTGTTCCATGTCTCGCTTGAAATTAATAATCAGAGGGACACTGAAAAAAATCACCTCTATTATTATTATTATAGATTTCAAAGAATTTTGTGTAGTTTTGAAATATGCATAGGATTCACCTTGTTGGAGGAGAGCCTTTAGGGTCCACTTTGCTCTAGCTAATCAAATTCATTTTTAGAGTGAACAAAAAATAAACACATAGGGATCTTGTCTCCTCTATACCTTTCAATTATTTATGTTATTATAAAGATGTGGTCTGATATAGTGAATGATTTGCAAAAGCCTGTCTAGTCTATTCTTTCTTATCCCTTCAAGAAGAATTTTCTTGATGTATTTCTAGATCAAACTCAAAAAGATTTTGTAAAAATGAACCCAAAAGGTTATAAATTAGAACTTACTGATATTTTATGGTCTCTGTTTTTTATTGTTTTGGCAATGAGACCTGAGATTTCTCCTGAAATCTTTGAACCATTCATTCTTTTTTAGAAAATTTGAGAATTTATCCCTAAGTGCCTTCAAAATTATGTGGACCTCTTCTGTGTATACTTTATCTTATTTAGGGGTTATTCTCAACCTTGCTTTACTTTAGTGTTATTTCTCATTTTTCACACAAAGACATCAAGTTACTATTACTTGGTCCAAATGTGGTCAGATCACCTCACCATACGCAATAGAAAGATAATTGTTATGGATATCTTCACAGTTCTTTTCTATTTTTCTAATCTGTTCATAGTCCTTCTAGTTTCATCCTTGAGTACCCCAAGAATCATCTGCCTTAGTGGTTTTCACCAAAATTTGTATATTTGTTTTTTCCTAGCTCTGTTCCTCACTGTCTATCTCCCATCATCTTAATCCATAGATTTTATAAATAAGATTAAATTAAAAACTTGTGGTTTGGTTAGTTGCTATTTCTTGTCACTTGACAAGGAGGTCAAAATATTAGACATCCCCTAGCATCTTTTGCCTTTGTTTTTTTGTGATGATTGGATCATATATTCTTGTCTTTTCCCATTGTTAATTATTTCTTATTTATCTTGTCTATATATTATTTTGTGGATATTTTGTTGCATGTTGCTCTCACCCATTTGATTGTAAACTCCTTGAGGGCAGGGATTGTCTTTTGCCTTTTTGTATCCCTTGTGCTTAAACAGTATCTGACACACAAACTGTTTAATGACAGCTAACTGATTTACCTCAGTTAAATTTTCATAGGAAATTGTAATGGTTTTGTTGATGTCCATTCATGCACCTATTTCCTTTTTTTAGCATTAACAACTGTTTAAATAGGTCAAGTTAAGATTTTCCTAATTTCATATTGTATCTTTTATCATTTTAGCCTTTTTTTAAAATTTAGGATTGATTTTGACCAAAAGCAATGATTTTAGAACAAAAAATATATATTATACAATACTATATGTAGTATATATATATATACATATATATATATATATATAATACTGCTTATGCATATTTTTATAACCATATACAGATATGAAAGGCATCATAGTATCAGTGTGGCATGGTGGATAAAGAGCTTGCTTCAGAGTCAGAAAGAGCTGGTTTCAAAACCAGCTACTGTATTGGTTACATAATCTTTGGCAAGGCACACAACTATTTATTGCTCAAGGCAACTCTTTAAAACTATTAATTGGTGTTGGGAAATTGACTTTCTGCATTTGGGGATTCTCTGAACCAATGAATGGAGTGATCCAGTCCCTATCTCTATGTAACATATACACCTAAACACAATATATATGCAGTTCCATACATATGACTATCTGCATATTATACCATAATATTATTTAATCAAATATCATTTTTACTTTTGTCTTATATAAGGCAGCTTCCACTCTCCATCTGGAGGCTATGAGATGACACAGTAGATAAAGTATTAAATTTATTCAGGAATATAAGTACCATTCTCACCTAAAACACTTAAAAACTAAGTGAAACTGGGTAAGTCACTTTCAAAAAAGCAACTCTTTTGCCTCAGTTTCCTTATCTGTAAAATTGTGATTGAAAATAGCACTTATCTCTCAGGATTATTGTGAGGAAAAAATGAAGTATTCTTTTAAAATAACTATCAAAATGCTAGTTTTCATTATTTCTATATAAAATGAAAAATATGGTGTTGTAAATTATTTGGTTGCTTTATCTGCTCACAAAGGTAGCTATCCTAAATATCTTTCAGAGTAACAAGCAGACAGATCTAACACTGGACTGAGAAATAAGATTGTACTGGTCCTAGTTTCCAGTTTGTGAGGCAGCTTTAAAACCCAATACCAAGAAGTGACAGGGAAACCTATGGCAAAGTCACTAACCCAAGTAAAAAAGTTACTAATGTAAAGATCAAAGCAGTAATGACATATATCTATTGACAGCTCAAGGGGGCCCCAGTATATCAAACTCTCCTTCCCAATGACCCACATTTCCAGGTTTTCCATGAAATACGAACCCCTCTTTACAGAGAAATAGTCAGGGTACAGTCCATTATGCTCAGTGCTTTTGCCTTGAAATATCCATCGTTATATCCTGTGGAACTGTTTGTTATGAGGAAATGTGTGGACTAGAAAAAGTTAGACATTAAATCATTATTTCATGCAGAAAGACATTGCTAAAGGGATAGAATTACTCACTATATTAATTCTGTCCTTCAGCTACCAGTACATCTTTCTGCATAATGACCTCAGTTGAAAATGTATTGTTGAAACCATTTGAGTATATTTCCACTCTGATATTTTTTTTGCCTGAAATTGAATAATCTAAAGCTTTTGTCTGAATTCCCCTCCCCTTCTCCTTCCCTTTATTCTTTTCTACTGGTCTTTCTCTTTTACTTCCACCAGTCAATACCCTTACCTCCCCCTTCCATTTATAGGAACACAGTTTTTCAAGCTGAAAAAAACCTTAGAGATCACGTACTCCTACTTTCCCCATCTTCCCCTCACCCCAACAAATGTTTTGAGGAACATAGGGAAGATAGGTAATTTGCACAAAATCAAACAGGTACTAAGGGGCAGAGGGAGAGATTAAGCCCCAGATCCAGTACTCTTTTTAGTAGTACATGAAACATCAGACCCTCCACATGCACATGGTCTCAAAAGATTAGTACCTACTGATGCTAAACATTTGGGCAATGGTTTATGCTAAATATTTATCTCATTTGATCCTCACAATACTCCTGGAGGGTAAATGCTATTGCTAGCCATATTTTGCAGTTGAAGTAACAGAGGAAGACAATGGTTGAGTGGCTTTCCCAGGATCATACAGCTAGGCACTGTCTGAAGCTAAAGTTGAATCCAGGTCTTCCTGACTGTAGGCCCAGCACTTTTCTCTACTGCACTACTTA